>NC_092160.1:7105000-7205000 GCF_045791955.1 Oncorhynchus clarkii lewisi | reverse complement strand
CTACAGCAAAGCACCCCCACAACATGATGCTGCCTCCCCCGTACTTCACGGTTGGAATGGTGTTCTTTGGCTTGCAAGCCTCCCCCTTTTTCCTCCAAACATAACTATGGAGGACTGGCCAAACAGTTCTATTTTTGTTTCATCAGACCAGAGGACATTCCCCCAAAAGCACAATCTTTGTCCCCATGTGCAGTTGCAAACCGTAGTCTGGCTTTTTTATGGCGGTTTTGGAGCAGTGGCTTCTTCCTCGCTAAGCGGCCTTTCAGGTTATGTCGATGTAGGACTCATTTTACTGTGGATATAGATACGTTTGTACCTGTTTCCTCCAGCATATTCACAAGGTCCTTTGCTGTTGTTGATTGATTGATTTGCACTTTTCATCTCTAGGAGACAGAACACATCTCCTTCCTGAGTAGTGTGATGGCTGCGTGGTCCCATGGTGTTTATACTTGCGTACTATTGTTTGTACAGACGAACGTGGTACCTTCAGGCATTTGGAAATTGCTCCCCAGGATGAACCAGACTTGTGGAGGTCTACAATTTTCTTTCTGAGGTCTTGGCTGATTTCTTTTGATTTTCCCATGATGTCAAGCAAAGAGGCACTGAGTTTGAAGGTAGGCCTTGAAATACTTCCACAGGTACACCTCCAATTGACTCAAATGATGTCAATTAGAAGCTTCTAAAGCCATGACATCATTTTTGGGAATTTTCCAAGCTGTTTAAAGGCACAGTCAACTAAGTGTATGTAAACTTCTGACCCACTGGAATTGTGATACTGTGAATAATAAGTTAAATAATCTGTCCGTAAACAATTGTTGGAAAAACTACTCGTGTCATGCCCAAAGTAGATGTCCTAACCGACCTGCCAAAACTATAGATTGTTTACAACAAATTTGTGGAGTAGTTGAAAAACAAGTTTAGGACCCTGTCTTTCAAAGTTGATTCATAAAAATCCAAATATCTTCACAGATCGTCATTATAAAGCGTTTAAACACTGTTTGCCATGCTTGTTCAATGAACCATAAACAATTAATGAACATGCACCTGTGGAACGGTCGTTAAGACACTAACAGCTTACAGACGGTAGGCAGTTAAGGTCACAGAAAACTTAGGACACTAAAGAGGCCTGTCTACTGACTCTGAAAAACTAAAAGAAAGATGCCCAGGGTCCGTAATCATCTGCGTTAATGTGCCTTAGGCATGCACATTCTACCATTCCAGTGTTTAATAATTGCTATATTGTAATTACTTCGACACCATGGCCTATTTATTGCCTTACCTCTCTTATCCTACCTCATTTGCACATGCTGTATATAGATTTTTCAACTATATTATTGATTGTATGTTTCTTTATTCCATGTGTAACTCTGTGTTGTTGTATATGTCGAACTGCTTTGCTTTATCTTGGCCAGGTCGCAGTTGCAAATGAGAACTTTTTCTCAACTAGCCTACCTGATTAAATAAAGGTGAAATAAGAAGACGTTTCAAAATGCTGCATGGAGGCATGAGGACTGCAGATGTGTCCAGGGAAATAAATTGCAATGTCTGTACTGTGAGCGCTACAAGGAAACAGAAGCGACAGATGATCATCCTCGCAGTGGCAAACCACAGGTAACAACACCTGCACAGGATCAGTACATCCGAACATTACACCTGCGGGACAGGTACAGGATGGCAACAACACCTGCCCGAGTTACACCAGGAACGCACAATCCCTCCATCAGTGCTCAGACTGTCTGCAATAACGTTGCCTATGGGCACAAACCCACCGTTGCTGGACCAGACAGTACTGGCAAAAAGTGCTCTTCACTGACGAGTCACGATTTTGTCTGACCAGGAGTGATGGTCGGATTCGCGTTTATCATCGAAGGAATGCGCGTTACACCGAGGCCTGTACTCTGGAGCGGGATCGATTTGAGGTGGAGGGTCCGTCATGGTCTGAGGCGGTGTGTCACAGCATCATCGGACTGAGCTTGCGGTCATTGCAGGCAATCTCAATGCTCAATGCTGCGTTACAAGGAAGACATCCTCCTCCCTCATGTGGTACCCTTCCTGCAGGCTCATCCTGACATAACCCTCCAGCATGAAAATGCTGTGCGTAATTCTGCGCATAATTTCCTGCAAACAAGGAATGTCAGTGTTCTGCCATAGCCAGCGAAGAGCCCAGATCTCAATCCCATTGAGCACGTCTGGGACCTGTTTGATCAGAGGGTGAGGGCTAGGGCCATTCCCCACAGAAATGTCTGGGAACTTGCATGTGCCTTGGTGGAAGTGTGGAGTAACATCTCACAGCAAGAACTGGCAAATCTGGTGAAGTTCATGAGTAGGAGATGCACTGCAATACTTAATGCAGCTGGTGGCCACACCAGATACTGACTGTTACTTTTTACTTTTTTACTTTTTTCTGTTAGTCACATGTCTGTGAAACTTGTTCAGTTTATGTCTCAGTTGTTGAATTTTGTTATGTTCCTACAAATATTTACACATTTTAATTAAGTTTGCTGAAATGAAATACAGTTGACATTTAGAGGACGTTTCTTTTTTTGCTGAGTTTATTTAAACGTTCTTATTCTTATTCCATCCCTTTATATTTGTGTGTATTAGGTGGTTGTTGTGGAATTGTTAGATTACTTGTTAGATATTACTGGATTGTCGGAACTAGAAGCACAAGCATTCCGCTACACTCGCATTAATCTGCTAACCATGTGTATGTGACCAATAATATTTGATTTGATTTGTACAATAACCTTTTTTCCCCTGGATTAATTCAGTATTCTCAGAGGAGTAACCTAAGTCAATGCCCCAGTTTGCCCTTTTCAAGACAACTTGGAACTCGGAAAATTCGCACATTTCCTACTTGGAAACTCATTGTAGAAAGATGAGCTCCGAGTTTCCCACTTCGAAAGTATCAGAATCAACCAATAGGAAGCTCTACGCAAAGAACATACCAACATTTTTATTCAGAGGATCAGAGTTTCCGAGTTGTCTTGAAAGCACCATATTGATTAACTTGTTCATGCTTTAGGTTTGATTATATTTATGATAATGCTAATTGATGACAAAATTGAAGTGAAAATGTTTTATGCTAATCTATTTTGTTGATGGAATTCTTTTGATTTGAGTATGTGCTTTGAGCTGTAATGTCTATGATGTGATTGATTGATTTAGATGTTTTTTTTACATATGCCTACACGCTGTATGTTTAAGGTTAAAATGACTTAGTAGCCTTGTTTGCCCTGTTCGAGTGCAGGCCTATTTGGAAAGGGTTTACAAAATATAAATACGGTATGAAGAGAGCGACTAAGACAGAGTGATGAGAGAAGCGTGGAGCAGCGGCATGTGTATGTCGCTGTCCATGGTGCTGAAATGAAATTTTTACAACCTTTAGGGTTTACTTTTCATCGCATTTTGACTGTCATTACTTTCATTCATTGCCATACTCTCTGTTTTTGTATATTGCACCTCAAATATGATACCTGCAACGTAGACCTATACCTTTTTGGATATGTGTTCACTTTGCAACGTATTTCTTTCAATCTATATCTTAACTCGTGAAAATAGTCTGATATGGATTTTAATGCCTGGTAAATCCATTTGAACTCAATCACTTTTTGACGTCACCCGTTTTGATTTGAACGAAACCTTCCATACATATTTGCCTGTTGTAGAGGTGTTCGGTAAGTTACTTTTTGGACCGGAATTCCAAAATATTCAAGAGATAAATGTGCTCAAAGTTGACTGATGTTACATACCACGCCACACCATGAGACAACCATGTCTTCATCGCTGGAAAAGATCAACAAAAGGTTTAGATTGATATCATATATAAAAAGCTTACAAACAGGGTTGTTAAACTATATTGGGGGGGAGTAAAAAAATGATATATATTTTCTTAAACCTTTAACATTAATTATCTAAAAAACGCGTAAATTCAGAGTTTTTTCATGTTCACTTTTGTTGTATCTTAGACCCTATTTTGAATGTGGGTGTCATGTTTTGGCTGATAAATGTACAAAAAAAATTGCAATAACATTTACATTTCAACTTTGAAATAGTACCACAAAGATGGGTGGAGGCCCACATATCAGAGAATGTTGACTTGAATGGGAATATCTGTTGTTTTAAATTATACTGCCAATTCTCAATACACTGTAAACCTATTGATATCATAGAAATATAGATCATAGAATAGACATGACCATTCAAGTTGACATTCGACAGTGGCCTGTCTACAAGCTAAATTACTGTGGTTTGAAGGGATAGTTCCGTTCTATTAAATGTATGTCTATGATTGAAATGACACCCACCCAGTATTCAAGAGCATGTTGTATCTCAACCGATAGCGGGCACAGCGCAGAATATGGTCTGAGCTACAACATATGCAAATATTTTTAAAAATCACAGTTGACACATGGTTAGATACTTGATGTTAAAGGTTTATATCTAACAAAATCGAACAACTAAAGGCTATCCAAAACAAATATTATGGGTTATATTCTAGTCACTCAAAAATGCTATTTTACATGGGAATCAGAATGATTTAAAAATATATATATATTTTTAGAAATAATAACGTGGTTTGAAAACACTGTTTGTAAGCTTTTAAATGATTTCCAACTCAACCGTTTGTATCTTCCAGTTAGGAACTCATGGATGTCCAATGGTATGAAACATGAGTCAACTTTGAGCACCTTTATCTCCTGAATGTTATGGCCTTCAGGTCCAAAAAGTCCCTTTCTGACCTCTTCTCCACGGGAAAACATGACCAGAAATTTTTGTTTCAGGGATGCTGTCAAAAAAGGGATTGAAATCGAATGGATTTACCCTTCCGTGATTGATGTGTTGTGCGTTTTACTGCCGTTGACTGTTTTTCTATATATTTGTCTTATTTACGTAATTACAGTAGTAGTCTACCTATTCAATCATGCAGCCCCCTTATATAGGCTACAGATTCCTATGGTGACTTTTCGTGAAATATACTGTAGATTTAGAAGGTTTGTTACCATATGTCATTTCTAAAGAGTACTCACTGTGTCGCTATTCACCAGCTGTGTTTTTATAGACCCAGTTCTCCACCCACTTCGTTCTGTTTCCAGGCCAGTGTGCTCTGGTGCCATTTAGCGGAGGAAAAGATTTGGAAACGGTCAGATTTCTGCCACATTCAGTGGATATTATTTTAATCAGACTCCATATTTTTGTGGAACACTATTTCTTTACATTCCAGTATCTAATCATATGCTAGTTTGCAGTTTATAGTCCAAGGATGGGTCACAAAGGAATATCGGTGACAGGCCTGGTCTGCAGATTTGCTTTCTTTCTCCAAACGCTGGACACCGCCTTTGGAGACGTGAGCTATTCTTTTCCGGAGGAGATGAAACGCAGATCTGTAATTGGAAATCTAGCCAAAGATCTCGGTTTGAAAGCCAGCAGACTGTCCGCTCGTAAGGCCCGAATTGATACCGAGGGGAACTATGAACGTTATTGTGACATTAATCAGAGTACCGGGGATTTGATTGTTGCGGAAAGGATTGACAGAGAGGAGCTATGTGGAGATAAGGTTTCGTGTATGCTTACATTCGAGTTGGTTCTTGAAGGTCCTTTGGAATTGCATCGTGTATCACTACTGATTGAGGATGTCAATGATAATTCACCCATTTTCCAGAAGGACACAATCAAATTGGAAATTAGTGAGTTGGCAGTCAAAGGGGCTCGCTATCGTGTTAACGAGGCACATGACGCAGACATGGGACAGAACACAGTGCAAAGGTATACATTACAAAGTAATGAACATTTTGTGCTGTCTGTTCACGATTACACAGATGGAAGAAAGAACGTAGAGTTGGTTTTAGATAAAGAACTAGATCGTGAAGAAAAACAGGACATGAGTTTACTGCTAACAGCAATAGATGGCGGCACTCCGCAGAGATCAGGTACTGTAGTCATACACGTCACTGTACTGGATGCTAACGATAACGCCCCAGTGTTTAGCCAGGCCGTCTATAAAGCCAGTCTGCCTGAAAACTCTCCTTTAGGTACTGTTGTGGTTACAGTAAGTGCTACAGATGCAGACGAGGGAGTGAATGGGGAAGTGACGTATGAATTCAGTCGCATATCTGACAAAGCAATAAAGGTATTTTCTTTGGGCCACAATACTGGAGAAATTAAGGTGATAGGTCCGATAGATTTCGAAGGCGACCCAAAATATGAAATGCGCATAGAGGGTAAAGATGGCTATGGTCTTTCATCTGATTCAAAAGTCATTGTTGATATCACGGATGTAAATGACAACGCCCCTGTAATATATCTGAAATCTCTGAGTAACCCCATACCTGAGAACGCGTCACCTGGCACAGAGGTGGGCATCATTAACGTGCAGGATAGAGACTCTGAGAATAACCGACAGGTCCACTGCTCCATTCGGCAAAACGTTCCTTTTAATCTGGTGCCATCCATCAAAAACTACTATTCTCTGGTGACCACGGGCGAACTGGACCGTGAACTAGTGTCTGATTACAACATTACAATCATTGCCACCGACGAGGGCTCTCCACCTCTGTCCTCCTCTAAAACCGTTCAGTTATCTGTAGCTGACGTCAACGACAACCCACCTGTGTTTGAGGAACAGTCCTATAGCGCCCACGTGACCGAAAATAACAAACCAGGCTCCTCCGTGTGTTCTGTTACTGCTCGAGACCCAGACTGGAGACAGAATGGTACAGTGATTTACTCTATCTTACCCGGTGATGTGAACGGTGTCCCGGTGTCCTCGTTTTTATCCGTTAACGGAGACACTGGGATGATCCACGCTGTGACGTCGTTTGATTATGAACAGTTCAGGAGCTTTAAAGTCCACGTTGTGGCCAGGGACAATGGTTCTCCTCCGCTCAGCAGAAACGTCACCGTCAGTGTGTTCATAACGGATGTGAATGACAACTCTCCTCAGATACTATATCCCGCTCCGGAGGGGAACTCCTTCATGACCGAGCTGGTCCCCAAAGCTGCACACGGGGGCTCTCTTGTTTCCAAGGTGATAGCGGTGGACGCGGACTCCGGCCAGAACGCCTGGCTGTCCTATCATATAGTCAAATCCACTGATCCGGGACTTTTCACTATTGGTCTCCACAGTGGAGAGATCAGGACACAGCGGGACATTTCTGAATCTGACAGCATGAAACAGAACCTTATTGTGGCAGTAAAAGATAACGGACAGCCCTCTCTCTCTGCGACCTGTGCAATGTATTTAGTGATTTCTGACAACTTGGCTGAAGTGCCAGAACTGAAAGATATATCTTATGATGAGAGCAATTCCAAACTCACCTCTTATCTGATCATTGCGCTGGTGTCCGTCTCCACCTTTTTCCTTACCTTCATTGTTGTCATCCTGGTCGTGAGTTTTTGCCGCAGGAGAAAGCCTAGACTGTTGTTTGATGGAGCTGTCACCATCCCAAGTGCGTATCTCCCTCCAAACTACGCAGATGTAGATGGCGCGGGAACTCTCCGCAGCACCTACAATTATGACACCTACCTGACGACGGGTTCGCGCTCCAGTGACTTCAAGTTTGTCAGATCTTACAATGACAACACGCTGCCTACCGACCAGACTCTGAGAAAAACTCCAACTGACTTTGCTGAAGCGTTTGATGACTCTGATAGGTCCCCAAAGGTAGGTAAATAATAATAAATTACATTTGTTTTTGGCCTACATATGATAGAATAAAGGCTATACTTTCAATATAATAATTTAATTTCAGCTAAAATGCCTTGTGCAATCACTTTTTCCCCTGGAGAAATTACAAGGCTACACCCACGAATTTACTCATTCCCTATTAGGTATCGATTATACATGCTCCAGGTTTCATACAATTTGTGATGTTTTAGATCATTATTTCTGCCCCATGCAATATAAATGATAACCTTCAGCTTGATTTGATATTACATGTGTATTATTATTTTTATTTTTTTACTTACTTCTGATGTGGTTCGTTTATGTTTGTGATTGATACACTACGTGACCAAAAGTATGTGGACACCTGCTCGTGGAACATCTCGTTCAAAAATCATGGGCATTAATATGGAGTTGGTCCCCCCTTTGCTGCCATAACAGCCTCCAACTCTTCTGGGAAGGCTTTCCACTAGATGTTGGAACATTGCTGATGGGAATTGCTTCCATTCAGCCACAAGAGCATTAGTGAGGTCAGACACTGATGTTGGGCGATTGGGCCTGGCTCGCAGTCGGCATTCCAAATTATCCGAAAGGTCTTCGATGGTGTTGAGGTCAGTGCTCTTTGCAGACCAGTTAAGTTCTTCCACACCGATCTCGACAAACCATTTCTGTATGGACCTCGCTTTTTGCACAGGGGCATTGTCATTCTGAAACAGGAAAGGGCCTTCCACAAACTGTTGCCACAAAGCTGGAAGGAGAGAATTGGCTAGAATGTAATTGTATGCTGTAGCATTAAGATTTCTCTTCACTGGAACTAAGGGGCCTTGCCCGAACCATGATAAACAGCCCAAAGCCATTATTCCTCCTCCACCAAACTTTACAGTTGGCACTATGCATTCAGGCAGGTAGCTTTCTCCTGGCATCCGCCAAACCCAGATTCGACCGTCTGACTGCCAGATGGTGAAGCATGATTCATCACTCCAGAGAACCACGTTTCCACTGCCCCAGAGTCCAAAGGCGGTGAGCTTCACACCACTCCACCCGACGCTTGGCATTCTTAGGCTGCTCGGACATGGAAACACATTTAATGAAGCTCCCAACGAAAAAGTTATTATGCTGACATTGCTTCCAGAGGTAGTTTTGAACTCTGTAGTGAGTGTTGCAACAGAGGACAGACGGTTGTTACACGCAATGCGCTTCAGCACTCGGCGGTCCCATTCTGTGAGCTTGTGCGGCTGAGCCGTTGTGGCTCCTAGATGTACATAACAACACCTACAGTTGACCAGAGCAGCTGTAGCAGGGCAGAAGTTTGATGAACTGACTTGTTGGAAAGGTGGCATCCTAAGACTGTGCCATGTTGAAAGTCACTGAGCTCTTCAGTAAGGCCATTATACTGCCAGTGTTTGTCTTTGGAAATTGCATGGCTGTTTGCTCGATTTTATACACCTGTCGGCAACGGGTGTGGCTGAATAAGACGAATCCACTAATTTGAAGGGGTGTCCACATATTTTTGTATGTATATTGTATATTCGGTGGATATTTCACTCATGCTTCACATATTTGAGGTTACAGAAAATTAGTTGATAATCGGAATTTGGCACTTTTTGAATGAATGTTTGTTTGGAAAGGGTTTACAAAAGAGAATTGCTGTGTCTGGCTAGCTTTTTGTAAAATTATGAGAGAATCAGTGTGCGAGTTTTTAAAGTGCAGTGCCGCTGAAGGCCTCTCATTGTTTCTGTCCATGGTGCTGAAATGTGGAAAATGTCTATAAACCAGTAGGGATCATTCATCATTGATTGACTGACGTGTCAACACTTTCCTTTCATGCCATCTTCTCTGTTTTTGTAGATTACATTGGGTGTGCTGGCTGTAAAACCAGGATTACACATCGTACTTGCCTTGCACCTTATATTTCAGATGTGTGGTCCTAAACGACTCTTTTGTAATGAATGTATTTTTCGCCTGAGTATGCGGACTGTATTCGTGCGACGATTTATATGTTGTGGACATACATCGTGGCATTTCCTATCCGTCTATTTGGTTATGCTTATTTCGATAAACGCAGGGTAAAAGTTATTCCCAATAGCTATAAAGCAGGCTATAGGTATTATTCACGTTTTGTAAATCATTTTGAAAAATAGTTGCTGTGTGTCATTTTGAAAGGTATACTCAAAGTGTCGCTGTTCACCAGCAGTGTTTTAATAGATCCAGTTCTCCACCCACTGGTGTTGTCATAAAGCTCGGGTGCCGTTGAGCTGACGTGTCTTAACACTCAGCACATCGTATGCGATCCGACAACCTGATTGGTGCAGTTTGCACATGTGTAGGCTACATGTCTGTTGTTGAAGTGACAGTATAGACTTTTACAACAACTTGTTGACAACCTTACTTGTCGAACTACTTTGACATTCTCTTAGGACACAGTAATCAGAGGACATGACCTAATCAGTAACATGCAAACACGATAGACATTTCTAATGCAACGTATTTTGTAGATCAAGTCACATCATCAGATATTATATAATGCAATTATTACCTAGGTCTCTGGGTGACGCTATTTTATCGCGCTGAATTGGAATATGGCTTAATACAATCCAATGCTCTCCCTCCCCATCCGTATAATTGTTACAGGAATTGTGTGTGTGTGTGTGTGTGTGTGTGTGTGTGTGTGTGTGTGTGTGTGTGTGTGTGTGTGTGTGTGTGTGTGTGTGAGTGTGAGAGAGAGAGAGAGAGAGAGAGAGAGAGAGAGAGAGAGAGAGAGAGAGAGGGGAAGAGAGAGCAAGAGAGCGAGAACTTTGGTAGCCCAGTCATAGTGAGAGTGAGTGCACGCGATTGAGGCGGGAGGAGAGAAATCCAAACTGACACGAGCAGGCTCCGGAGTAGGGCATGCTCTACTCGGCTCGAGACGAGTATAAGAAGGTCACTGCGTCGCTTTGATGCTATATTTATTTTCAACCAAACTATATATTTTATAACTAATCTTAGTCGTGTTTAAACATGGTTTTACTACTAATAAATCGTATTACCAACAAGGGATTTACCATAGAGCAACTGTGCGTAAAACGGAGTAGCTGGCTGCGATTTTGGGGGATTGTGCTTCTCTTCGGCGCGTCGTTTGGAGATGTGCGCTACTCCGTACCAGAGGAGATGGAGCGCGGCTCGGTCATTGGGAACCTGGCTCTGGATCTGGGGCTGAAATTAGTTGAGATTGGTGCACGTCGAGCCCGCATCGTGGCGGAGGGCACTCGGCAGCTTTGTGAGCTTGACTATGGTTCGGGCTCTCTGTTGGTCAGCGAGAGGATAGATAGAGAGGAGTTGTGCGCGCAGGCAGCTGTCTGCGTCCTACAGTATCAGCTGCTGCTGGAGGATCCGCTCAAAGTATACAGTCTTGTTTTGGACATTCAGGATATGAATGACAATAGCCCTGCTTTTGCTACTGGGTTAATTGATCTGGACCTGGTCGAGTCGACGGTGCCGGGGAGACGCTTCCCTCTGGAGAGTGCGCATGACCCTGATTTGGGAACCAACTCGGTTCGTGATTATAAACTGAGTCACAATGATCATTTTGCCTTAGAAATGAACACTCAAGTGAATGGAATAGCATACCCAGAGCTGGTTCTGAAAAAAACTTTGGACCGGGAGAACCAGGCCGAATACACTCTGACCATCAGTGGGGTTGACGGGGGTAATCCTGCCAGGTCAGGTACCGCTTCTGTTCACATCCATGTTCTGGATGCCAATGACAATGTCCCCGTTTTCAGCCAGAGGACTTACAGAGCCTCTCTGATAGAGAATTCTGCCACGGGCATTTTGGTGGCGACGCTGAACGCCACTGATTTAGATGACGGTGCATATGGGGAGATAACCTACTATTTCAGCCACGTGTCTGACAAAACTAGAGGCATCGTGGAAATTGACCCTGTGAGTGGGGAGGTGAGGGTGGCGGGTCAAGTGGACTATGAGGAGGCGAGTGCGCATGAACTTGATGTCCAGGCTAAAGATGGCGGGGGTCAGGCATCACACTGTAAACTCATCATTGAAGTGATTGATGTGAACGACAATGAACCAGTTATTGCAGTGAAATCAGCCACGGCTATCATTTCTGAGGATTCTAAACCCGGTACCATGGTTGCTCTGCTTAACGTGTATGACCTGGACACTGGAAACAGTGGTCGGGTCAAGTGTGCCATCTCAAATGACATACCTTTCAAGTTGATATCAGAGGTTAAGAATTACTATATGTTGGTGACTGATGGTATATTAGATAGAGAGATGAACCCACACTATAACATCACAGTGACAGCTATCGACTCTGGTTCTCCCGAACTGTTCAGTAGAAACGTGATATCCATCACAGTGGGTGACGTGAATGACAACCCCCCTATTTTTACGCAGAGCGAGTACACCGCCAACGTTTGGGAAAACCAACACAGAGGCACGTTGGTGATAAGGGTGAGAGCCGAGGATCTAGACGCAGGACCCAATGCGAAAATACTGTACTCTTTATCAGAAGGCATGACCCCAGAAACATTCTCTTCCCTCTCCATTAACGCGGAGACCGGAGAGCTCTTCACCTCGCGCCCCTTTGATTATGAGCAGGCCAGTCACTATCAGGTAGGAGTGACAGCTCAAGACGGTGGTGACCCTCCTCTTTCCAGTACTTGCACTGTGAGGGTGTTCGTCGGTGACCATAACGACAACACACCTGTTGTTCTGTATCCTGTCCAATCATCTGGCTTCATCGCTGAGGACCTGGTGCCACTGGAGGCACCTAAAGGTTACCTGGTTACCAAAGTGCTTGCTGTAGATGCTGACTCTGGCAATAACGCGTGGCTCTCCTACCATGTGGTCAAAGCGTCACAGCCCAACCTCTTCACTGTGGGCCTGCACAGCGGGGAAATCAGGACTGTGAGGCCATTTGTAGAGCAGGACGAGCCTAAACAAACTCTTGTCATCATGGTAAGGGACAACGGGCCTCAGTCTCTCTCAGCCACTGCCACAGTCAATGTAGTCATTGGCGATGACATGCCTGTTTTAAATGAGCTTTTTGAGAACACGGACGATGACTCACAGGCGAGCTATAACTTGACGCTTTATTTGAAAATCGCCCTGGCGACCGTGTCTTCTCTCCTCCTTGTTCTGATCAGTGCGGTCGTGTACTTCAAGATGTGTCGACGCGGGTTTGTGTACCGCACGTCTAGCCTCCCAGTCTTCCCCGCGGCCTACGGCCCCCCGAGATACGCTGACGTCAGCCGGTGTGGAACTGTCCTGAAAGATGACCAATACGACTCCTTTCTGACCACTGGCTCGTGGAAAGGTGACTTCCGTTTCGGGCCCTCCATAGACACTGACCCATTGAGGAAAAGCGGCCTGGCCTATCAAAAAGGCACACTCAGACGCACAAGTCTCAAGGTGAGCTTTTGGGAATGGACTTCTGATGACGTAGTTCATTAAGTGTCAGCTATGGCAAAGCATTGCATCGGTTGAATGCGTTCAGTTGTGCAACTAACTGGGTATCCCCTTTCCCTTATATCTTATAGCTCTGCTCGTCTACCAGCAACTGTCTGGTTAAGTTGGTAGAGCATGGTGCTTTCATCGCCAGGGATGTGGGTTCGATTCCCATGGGGGAATTTGACCAGTATGCAAATGTATACACTCAAGTCGCTCTAGATAAGAGCATCTGCTAAATGACTAAAATGTAAATGTGAGAGTGTCATCATCTCTTGTGTAGGCTATCATTATACTGCCCTGTCTGTCCTTTCTGGGTACTCTGTTTCTCTGTGTGTGGTTGTCTATCAGGCTGATCTCTGTGTTAGTTGGTTTGTTTTGGGAGCTAAAACCAGTTTGCAAGCTGCTATTTCTTTTATCTTGATATCATCACACCTACAGTGGGTATGTCACACCTACAGTGGTTATGTCACACCTACAGTGGTTATGTCACACCTACAGTGGTTATGTCACACCGACAGTGGTTATGTCACACCTATAGTGGTTATGTCACACCTACAGTGGTTATGTCACACCTACAGTGGTTATGTCACACCTACAGTGGTTATGTCACACCTACAGTGGATATGTCACATCGACAATGGTTATGTCACACCTACAGTGGTTATGTCACACCGACAGTGGTTATGTCACACCTACAGTGGTTATGTCACACCTACAGTGGTTATGTCACACCGACAGTGGTTATGTCACACCGACAGTGGTTATGTCACACCTACAGTGGTTATGTCACACCGACAGTGGTTATGTCACACCGACAGTGGTTATGTCACACCTACAGTGGTTATGTCACACCTACAGTGGTTATGTCACACCGACAGTGGTTATGTCACACCTACAGTGGTTATGTCACACCGACAGTGGTTATGTCACACCGACAGTGGTTATGTCACACCTACAGTGGTAATGTTACATCTACATTGGTTATGTCACACTATGTCACCTCATATGACCTCTCATTGAAACGGTTATAAGGAAAGGTCAGAGGTTGCTACTCTGATGGCCTCTAATAGAGCTTCACTGTTGCTGTGTTCAGTTGTCCTGGTCAGTAGTGATCTGGCTGTACTCAGGTCAGAGGTTAAACGTTGTAATGGTTATCGTGTGTGTGTGTGTGTGTGTGTGTGTGTGTGTGTGTGTGTGTGTGTGTGTGTGTGTGTGTGTGTGACTGTGTGTGACTGTGTGTGACTGTGTGTGACTGTGTGTGACTGTGTGTGACTGTGTGTGACTGTGTGTGACTGTGAGTCCTCAACGCAGAGCGGAGAGCTTGTCACATTGGTTAGATTTCCATGTGAACCCATGTGTGCTCATGTTATGGCTGCAGGCTCTGTAATGGTCCACATTTCAGTCATGGGAGAAGAAGAAAAAATGTGAAGCATAAACAGCATTATGAAATCCCAATTTGTCTGCTATGCTGTGTTATACTGTAGCCATGGCCCAGCCAATGGGATATGCAGTGCGTTACAGGGATTTAACTAGTGCCCGAGCCTTTTCCTGCTCAGGTCATCAGGAAACACTCCTGGGCCTAAGTGTGTGCATTGTGTTGAGTTGTGTGGTACATTTCTGTTTACTTGCTTTTGATATCTCCACACTCTGGTTTAGTGATCACATTCAGAATAGTCCTATTAGATGTTGCATTGATCAGGAATCGACTGCAGTTCTGTTGAGAGCCTGTACCTGCGAATAAGGCCCCACTGTAGTGTTGGGTTCATGCAGATGCCCTGGTACAGAGACTATGATAATTCCTTCACAGAACACTGCTTTCCGATTTGTCTGGTCCAATTTTGTGTCGGCCAACAATATCAAATATCAAACGATCATAGGAATGTCTTCCTAACGGTTTGCTTTCCCCCCTCTCTTTCCCTCTCTCTCTCTTTGGCCTCCCTCTCCCTCTGAATGGACCTCCTCTACATATATGACAGGTGAGAAACGTTCACTTTTCTCTCTCCACTTGTCTGCCTTCAAAACGGCAACTACATTGTATTTTCCTTTGTATAGCTCCAAAGAAAGAACCGTGCATCAATCTAAACTAATTCCAAGTGGCTTTGTACTCACAACAAAGCACGTAAGGTCATTTTATTTAACCTTCAATTATCCAGGGTAGTCTCACTGAGATAAAAATCTGTTTTTCAAGAGAGACCTGGTCCAACCGAGACTGCAGCAGGGGGGGAACAATAACAACTTACAGACAGAGACACACCATGAACTACATGTTGATGTAGACACATACAATACAATTACAGAAACATACAAGCGTTGTAGATTTTTTTTTAATTGATCATATGTACCACTGCATCAAGTCCTACTGACAATCACATTCCTCAGTAACATGTGAGTCAACCAAACTTTTAAACAAGACCCTGGAGTTTCCAGCTGGTCTGGAGAGAATTCCAAGACCACGGAGCTGAGCAGCTAAAACACCATTTGCCATGATCTGATTTTAGGAACCGTTAAATGTAAGTAAGAGCCCGTGACTGGTATTTATTTTTAAGACCTTCAAAGAAGAACAGAGATAAAGCTGCAGTTTTCCAAAAATGGCCTAATAGATCATAGTAGACCAACGTTTAAGCCTACGTAGAGTCAACGAAGACCAGCCAACAGCACTTTAGAGATCACAGTGGTGTGTCAGATGCTTTTGGTTGGTAATAAACCTACCCATTATACATGGAATCAAGTGTCTTCAGGGTAGTGCTTGGGGTCTGCCCATAAACGACATCATTTTTTTAGCGTTGTAAAATACCATGCACTTTGTTTTTGAGGAATTCGGAACAAGCTTCAACTCGTACAGATTCTGTTGAATGATGGTAAAAGCTACAGTATGTTGAGCTTTTTCAAAAGCCAAAGTAAAACTGCTGCCACTTGAGTAGAAAACAGTGTCATCTGCAAGACAGTGTGGTCCACAGCGTCAAATGCCTTTGACAAGTCTATGAACACAGATGCACAATGCAACTTCTTATCCAGGGCACGGTGAATATCACCCAAAACATTCAACGTTGCTGTAACAGTGTTGTGGCTTTACCTGAAAGCTGATTGCGTACCACTCAATATATTGTTTTCCTGGTGGTAGGCTTTAAGCTGCTTATTGACTAGGGACTCCAATACTTTTGCCAAAGCAGAACATTTAGATATGGGCCAATAGTTGCTCAGTAGTGTGGGATCACCTCCGTTCAAAAGAGGTAGGTCAAATGCTGTTTTCCACAACTTGGGGATGACATGACATTCTAGGGTGAGGTTGAAGATGCATGTTCAAGGTTGTCTAGATCATCAGGGCCAGGGGATATGTATATACAGTGCCTTGCGAAAGTATTCGGCCCCCTTGAACTTTGCGACCTTTTGCCACATTTCAGGCTTCAAACATAAAGATATAAAACTGTATTTTTTTGTGAAGAATCAACAACAAGTGGGACACAATCATGAAGTGGAACGACATTTATTGGATATTTCAAACTTTTTTAACAAATCAAAAACTAAAATATTGGGCGTGCAAAATTAATCAGCCCCCTTAAGTTAATACTTTGTAGCGCCACCTTTTGCTGCGATTACAGCTGTAAGTCGCTTGGGGTATGTCTCTATCAGTTTTGCACATCGAGAGACTGAATTTTTTTCCCATTCCTCCTTGCAAAACAGCTCGAGCTCAGTGAGGTTGGATGGAGAGCATTTGTGAACAGCAGTTTTCAGTTCTTTCCACAGATTCTCGATTGGATTCAGGTCTGGACTTTGACTTGGCCATTCTAACACCTGGATATGTTTATTTTTTAACCATTCCATTGTAGATTTTGCTTTATGTTTTGGATCATTGTCTTGTTGGAAGACAAATCTCCGTCCCAGTCTCAGGTCTTTTGCAGACTCCATCAGGTTTTCTTCCAGAATGGTCCTGTATTTGGCTCCATCCATCTTCCCATCAATTTTAACCATCTTCCCTGTCCCTGCTGAAGAAAAGCAGGCCCAAACCATGATGCTGCCACCACCATGTTTGACAGTGGGGATGGTGTGTTCAGCTGTGTTGCTTTTACGCCAAACATAACGTTTTGCATTGTTGCCAAAAGTTAAATTTTGGTTTCATCTGACCAGAGCACCTTCTTCCACATGTTTGGTGTGTCTCCCAGGTGGCTTGTGGCAAACTTTAAACGACACTTTTTATGGATATCTTTAAGAAATGGCTTTCTTCTTGCCACTCTTCCATAAAGGGCAGATTTGTGCAATATACGACTGATTGTTGTCCTATGGACAGAGTCTCCAACCTCAGCTGTAGATCTCTGCAGTTCATCCAGAGTGATCAGGGGCCTCTTGGCTGCATCTCTGATCAGTTTTCTCCTTGTACGAGCTGAAAGTTTAGAGGGACGGCCAGGTCTTGGTAGATTTGCAGTGGTCTGATACTCCTTCCATTTCAATATTATCGCTTGCACAGTGCTCCTTGGGATGTTTAAAGCTTGGGAAATCTTTTTGTATCCAAATCCGGCTTTAAACTTCTTCACAACAGTATCTCGAACCTGCCTGGTGTGTTCCTTGTTTTTCATGATGCTCTCTGCTCTTTTAACGGACCTCTGAGACTATCACAGTGCAGGTGCATTTATACGGAGACTTGATTACACACAGGTGGATTGTATTTATCATCATTAGTCATTTAGGTCAACATTGGATCATTCAGAGATCCTCACTGAACTTCTGGAGAGAGTTTGCTGCACTGAAAGTAAAGGGGCTGAATAATTTTGCACGCCCAATTTTTCAGTTTTTGATTTGTTAAAAAAGTTTGAAATATCCAATAAATGTCGTTCCACTTCATGATTGTGTCCCACTTGTTGTTGATTCTTCACAAAAAAATACAGTTTTATATCTTTATGTTTGAAGCCTGAAATGTGGCAAAAGGTCGCAAAGTTCAAGGGGGCCGAATACTTTCGCAAGGCACTGTATATACAGTATATATGTATATATATTTTTGTACATAAATTGCTTATATGGCTCTATGCACCTCTGATACAGAGAAGGTGAGAATGAGAACCTGGAGAAGAAGTGCTCAGGAGTGTCAGTATTTTCGGTGTTACGTAGACCCTTGAGTTGATTGGACTTGGATGTCAACCAGTCGAGGTTCAGGTCACCCATTAGCACAAATTCAGTGATAATAATGTGATATTACTGTGATAATAATTTAAAAATACAATCCACAGAGCCAGCAATAGCAAATGGGGTCTTTATCAACAGGAGACAACACGATTCGAGGACGCGCAGAGATGTTTTCTAAGACAGATTTGCTCGGGTTTGGTAACTGAAGTCAGAATGACCGCAGAGAACATGTCTTTTATGAACATAACAACACCACCGCCAATGAACAGCTCCGGTGGTTGTCGTACAAACAGGGTTCTTGTTTCAGTGCAGTTCTAGACCTACTTTCATCTGGCATGAATATTTATCCTGCTGCCTCCCGATGTGTAGCCGCCAACTGAATAATACACCGTCGTAATGTTGTGAGTGTTGTGGTTTGCGGCTACATATCATGCTAATGCTTTGCTCTGTGCCACAGCAGAGCACAGCAGGACTGGTGAAGTCAGCTGTTTTAATGCTGACAGCCGGGGGGGGGTCCACCTGTGTGACCTACTAAAAGCACACTCTCCTAAATGTAGTTCTGTCCTTGAGTTGATAGTGAAGTATGTACAAATGTGTGACTGGTGGATGCTGCTGGGTGTGAATGTGGTACATTTGATTGATTGATTGACTCTGATCGTGGTGGCTGAGGTGAAAGCCTCAGCTAACCCGTCATGCATTCAGTAGCCTCTATGAATCACATGACTATGAAGGCATAAATGTAGGAAAGCGTGTATTCTGAATTGAAATGCATTTGCCTTGTGCTGTACTTGTCTGCTAATGTTCTGTATTATGTCATGTTTTATGTGGACCCAAGAAGAGTAGCTAAATACACATTAAGCTGATCAACCTTGTGCATACACACAAATCTCTGTGGTAGCTTTGAGATTAGAAGGCAGTATTAGTGTGATTTCTGTGTCAATAGGGCAGTGTTGAACTGGCCCTCTTTCTGCCGAATGATTGTGCTCCCATCTCAGATGTAGGTCACTGGATTTATCAGATTGGATCATGAATCATATTCATACAGGGATGACTACTGAACCACACATATCGAGAGAGAGAGAGAGAGAGAGAGAGAGAGAGAGAGAGAGAGAGAGAGAGAGAGAGAGAGAGAGAGAGAGAGTGATAAAGTGCGTCTCGGTGAGAGGTGTAGGAGTCAGGCGCAGGAGAGCAGGGACTTTTTGAGAAGCGTGTTTAATGTAGAGATCTGTACACATAGTCCAGCAATACAAATTTGGCCCAGATGAATGTCCAAACAACGCTCTCGAAGGAATGCAAACTCGTGTCAGTACATGGAGGAACAACCACAGTTCCGACACTACATACACATACGTCAATGCGAAAACAATAAAACAGCATAGAATACTGAAAGCTAATACTCACAAGCTTAATCCTGCATGAATTACGGCAGGTAACAGGGCCAGCATTGAGTTGCACCTCCTACATATAGGGCACCTATATACCCACAGAAATCAAAGCAATTGAAACCAGGTGTGAAAAGGAACACAGACAAAACAACCAGAAAAGGGATCGATAGCAGCTAGTAAACCGGCGACGCCGAGCGCCGCACGAACAGGGAGAGGAGTTACCTTCGGTAGAAGTCGAGAGAGAGAGAGAGAGAGAGAGAGAGAGAGAGAGAGTGAGAGAGAGAGAGAGAGAGTGAGAGAGTGAGTGAGTGAGTGAGTGAGTGAGTGAGTGAGTGAGTGAGTGAGTCGGACGGACGGACAAGACAGACAGACAAGCGACGTGCTTGTTTGCTATGGATTTTAGACCTGTGGCTATGTTTTGTTGTAGTTGTACATACAAGCGTGTTCATGTGGATCATACAAGCCATTTCTGAGGGAGGGAGGGTGGAGTGTGTCTGCTCACTGTAATTTTGTAGTGCCGAGATCTAAAACTGACCACACAATGGCTTTGTGACTGTGCTATAAATGGAACCTGTCTTAACAGGATTTGTTTTGCTGGTTGATTTGCTCTGCTCGTACATAAATTGAGTGCACAAAACATTAGGAACACCTTACTAATATTGAGTTGCACCTCCTTTTCCCCTCAGAACAGCCTCAGTTTGTCGGGCCAAGGTGTCGCAACCGTTCCACACTGATGCTGGCCCATGTTGACCCTGATACTTCCCACAGTTGTGTCAAGTTGGCTGGATGTCCTTTGGGTGGTAGAACATTCTTGATACACACAGGAAACTGTTGAGCGCACTTACACATACCACGTTCAAAGGCACTTCAATATGTTGTCACCCTGAATGGCACACATACACAATCCCTGCCACAATTGTCTCAAGGCTAAAAATCCTTCTTTAACCCGTCTCCTCCCCTTCATCTACACTGATTGAAGTCATTTAACAAGTGACATCAATAAGGGATTGTAGCTGTCAGTCTGTTCCTAATATTTTGTCCACTCGGTCAGTGTACATAGTGTCAGTGTACATAGTGTCAGTGTACATAGTGTCAGTGTACATAGTGTCAGTGTACATAGTGTCAGTGTACATAGTGTCAGTGTACATAGTGTCAGTGTAATATACATCAGTAGTCTATACTATGGCTGTTTATTGCCCTCCTGTGGTGGTTATTTACTATCAAACAAGCATTACCATGTCGTGGCTCAGTGGTATCCAATCTCTAACCCACTTGACAAATGACTTCATAAGCTGCTGTTTTACTACCAACAAGTCAATGTAAAATGTTTGAAATGTGTTGGTAACAGACATATTGCTAGCTCCCATTAGTGTCCCATTAGACACATTCAGGGCTGTGTGTACCTAGGTTTTGAGACAGCACTCACTTCTGATCTTAACCCTGAGGTGCTGCTCCCTTGACGCGATACGTTCTGTTTCATGATGTATGAGACAACATTTGGTGGGGTAATCATTCATTGGTTAATCATTTCAATAGAGGGTTCATCGGCTTATGATGTCGTTCTGAACACTCACTCTGAGTGGTGCTGTTGTCCAAGAGACCTATCTCGGCTCAGGCGCATATAACTGCTGCTCCAAGGCAACTATGCGTCAGTGACAAGACCAAGGAAGGATTATTGCGCACAGAACCATCGAAGCAGTTTTAACGGAGTACAACAATATCTTCTTGAGCTTTTCTGTTGTATGTGAGTTTTGGATTGCATTATATATTTCCCAGTTTTGGGTAACGTTATGGATATTTTTAGGAGGATGAGCGCTGGAGAGGCTGTGAATAGCGCAGTCTGGGGTTTGAGATGGCAAGTGCGAGTCTCCATGTTGCTTGTCTGCGTACTGAGTGCGGTGAATGGACAAATTCGATATTCTGTACCAGAGGAAATGAGAAAGGGCTTGTTTGTCGGAGATGTGGCGAAAGACCTGGGTTTGGACGTGAATAGGCTGATTTCAGGCCGGGCGCGGTTAGTTATAGACGGTAATAACCAATATGTAGAGCTGAATCAGAACAAAGGACATCTGGTTGTTAAGGAAAGGATTGACAGGGAGAAATTATGCGGTCAGAAATCTCCGTGTAGCTTCAGTTTAGAAATGATTCTTGAAAGCCCACTTGAATTATATTCGATTACCATCGAAATTGAAGACATAAACGACAACGCCCCGGTGTTTTCAAAAAAGGACATTCATCTGGAAATTGGGGAGTCTTCGCCGATAGGGACTGTTTTCTTATTAGATGGAGCCGCTGATCCTGACGTGGGTATGAACTCACTGCAAAGCTACACAGTTAAACCAACCGATCATTTTGTGCTCAAGCAACACAGTAGAGCTGATGGAAGTAAATACGCAGAAATGGTGTTGCAGTCTGGACTTGACCGTGAAAAACAGAGCGAACACTCCCTGATATTAACTGCAGTCGATGGCGGGGACCCACAAAGGTCTGGAACTGTTAAGATACATATCACTGTTCTGGATGCAAATGATAATGCGCCTGTGTTCACAGAGTCTTTGTACAAAGTCACTGTTGTAGAAAACGCTTTGGGAAGCACAGTTGTAGCCCAAGTAAGTGCCATCGATGCAGACCAAGGGTATAATGGAAATGTGACGTATTCATTTACGCATATGGAGGAGGGTACACCACCTTTGTTCCATATAGATCCACATACTGGGGAGATAAAGCTCACTGGTGACCTAGATTACGAAACTGTTCAGAATTACGAAATTAACCTTCAAGCTAAAGACCCGTGGGGTCTGACGGGCGCGAGTAAACTAGTCATTGAGATTCTAGACGTTAATGACAATAGTCCGATCATAACCATGACATCATTTTCTGGTAAAATCCCAGAGGATAGTATTCCTGGCACAGTTGTGGCATTGATAAGTGTCCAGGATGTAGATGCTGGGCAAAATGGACAGGTGCGTTTAAGAATCGACGAAAACCTCCCATTTAAGATAAAGACCTCTCTTAGAAACTACTACACGTTGGTAACTGAGAAGAGCTTAGACCGAGAGAAAGTGTCTCGCTACAACATCACCCTCACTGCCACTGATGAAGGTTTGCCGCCGATATCAAGCATGACAACTATTGTTTTAGACATCAGTGATGTTAATGATAACGCACCAGCCTTTAGTCAAAATGTGTATAGTACGCACGTTGTGGAAAACAATTCTCCCGGAGTTTCTGTGCTTGCGATCCAAGCAACGGATCCAGATAGGGGCCAAAACGCACGCATCTCTTATTATCTAATTGACAGTGAGCTAAACGGAAACCCAATTTCCACCTACTTTTCAATTAACTCAGAGAAAGGTGTCATTCACTCAGTGCGTTCACTTGACTATGAGCAGGTTAAAGAGTTCAAAATACTAATCAAAGCGCAAGATGGAGGCTCCCCACCCCTTAGTAGTAATACTACTGTTCTCATTTACGTACAAGATCAGAACGACAACGCGCCTCAGGTTCTGTACCCAGTCCAGACTAGCAGCTCTCTGGTGGCTGAAATGGTGCCTCGTTCAGCAGATGTGGGCTATCTTGTAACTAAAGTGGTTGCTGTTGATGTGGACTCAGGACAGAATGCCTGGCTCTCGTATAAACTGCAGAAAGCGACAGACAGGGCGCTGTTTGAAGTGGGATTACAGAATGGAGAAATAAGAACTATACGCCAAGTCAATGATAAAGATGCTGTGAAACAAAGGCTCACTGTTGTAGTGGAGGACAACGGGCAGCCCTCTCGTTCAGCTATAGTCAATGTTAACGTGGCGGTGGCGGACAGCTTCCCTGAAGTGCTCTCGGAGTTCACTGACTTTACGCACGACAAAGAGTACAACGACAATCTGACTTTTTACTTAGTCTTGGCTTTGGCTGTAGTCTCATTTTTGTTCATTACATGTTTAGTGGTTATTATATCAGTGAAAATATACAGATGGAGACAGTCTCGCATCCTCTATCATTCCAATCTCCCGGTTATTCCGTATTATCCACCACGTTACGCAGACACTTTGGGGACAGGAACTCTACAGCATGTGTACAATTACGAGGTGTGCAGGACGACTGACTCCAGAAAGAGTGACTGTCAGTTCGCCAGACCCTGTAGTCAGAACGTACTGATAATGGACCCCAGTTCTACAGGGACGATGCAGCGGATGCAGAACGAACAGAACATCCTGGATGAACCAGACTCTCCATTAGAGGTGAGTTTATTTGCACTTTAAATACAATTTTCACCTATCTTCGCCTGGAGCCTCGGGGCTCATTTTCTCAGTATCTTTAACCTTTTATATGGCATTTTTAAAGATGATGTGTTTTTAGTACCGTAAAAAAATAGCTCTAGGTTTGCTTTTTCCAATTATTTCCAACCGAGCAAAGGCTAAGTGCTGTAGTTGTTTCAGCACCACACCGTGTGGCCTGCGCCTATTTTTGTCTTGACAGCGACAAGTGGCCTGCTCCGCTCACTCATACAGTGTATACTTTGCCTCTTTTCAGCTGTCTATTGAGCAAGTGTTCTTTTTGAGTGATGTAGGCCTACTTCATACGTAAGAATGGCTACCCTACATAGCATGCCGTTTTCAAGCGTCTATGTAGTAGAGAAAGACTTGCATTGGTAGTTGGCGATTGAAATGAAAGCCGACGTACTAATACAGTTTTTTACAAGTTATATTTTCTTGTACAATGTACACAATCAGCCAACAACAACAAAAAATATTGGTCTTCCATTTTTACATTACAATCGCCATTGTACGTATAATTATTTTTTCCTTACAAACAAAAAATAAAAACAGACCAGGTATTTATGAGGAAATGGTATGTGGAGGTTATTTTGTATATGTGACTTGGAAACGAAAATATTGTCGTTGAGCTGGGGTTGCTCTGACACTTTTGATCAGTCGTCCTGTCGCTGTCCACCGCACTTGTGCTGGACCAGTGGTGCTTATAGTGCATTTACAATAACCCTACATAATCTGAGATTATATGATTCGGGTTTTTTTTTCAATTCATTATTTTGTCTTTTTCCTGAAGCACTGTAGAAATACTGTAGTTTCCAATACTTTGTTTTGTTATCAAATCTTAATTTCCCTGTGCTGTGCGGTATTGAACACCTATTGACGTTTTGGCGCATGTGAAACGTGGATTTGTGTGTTTCTGCATTGCGTTTGCCATGTTTGGACTCCGAGTGCCGCTGTTGATCAGTGATACACTCGATACGTTAATTAAATCTCTGAGTGGCGCAGTGGGGCCCTCCTATATTCTCTCTCTCACTGACAGACGCAGATAGACCTTCTGAAACGGACAGAGAGCTCTTGGCATAGACATCCCACGGATTATTTTCATTCGTTTCTTTCGGAAATACAGTCGTTTTTTTCTTCACTTCTGGATATACAGACGAGCCATATTGTATAAGTAAAGGAGTAAATATATCAGGTATCAGTTTTTTTCGGTGGAATGGGTGATTGGTGGTCGACAGGCCGTGGAGGCGGATGGCAAGTACTGTTTTTCATTCTTTGTCTATGCGCCCTAGATTCCGTGACTGGGCAGGCACGGTATACCATACCCGAGGAGCAGGCAGAGGGGTCGATCGTTGGAAACATTGGTAGAGATTTAGGCTTGGAGGTGAAGAGGCTAGTGTCCGGTAAAGCTCGTATTATAACCAGAGGAACTCGACAGTATGCAGATCTTAACCGAGACAAAGGGATTCTCGTTGTTAAAGAGCGAATCGACCGAGAGGAGCTATGCGGACAGACTACCCCGTGTAGCTTCAGCTTTGAGCTTATTATAGAAAACCCCATTCAGTTATATCGGGTTACAGTCGAGGTTCGCGACATTAACGATAATACACCATCATTTCCAAAGGAAGAAATCAGTTTGGAAATCAGTGAATCTGCCGTGTCAGCTACGCGCTTTTCCCTGGAGAGCGCCGTCGACCCAGACGTTGGTGTTAACGGTATACAACATTACTATCTCAAACCGACAGATCATTTCCAATTAGAGGTACACAGCCTATCCAACGGTGGTAAATACATCGAGATGATTCTACAACACCCCCTGGACAGAGAGAAGCAGGAGACCCTCTCGTTGGTGCTTATAGCTACAGACGGAGGCGAGCCTCAGAGGTCTGGTACTGTCCGCATCCATATTACAGTGCTGGATGCTAACGACAATGCACCAGTGTGTGGCCAACCAGTTTATAAAGCAGATGTTAAAGAGAGCTCTCCGAAGGGGACTTTGATAACCACCGTCAGTGCAAATGATGCAGATAAAGGAATAAACGGAGAAGTAACTTTTGCTATGGCTCATGTCTCCAAAGAAGCTAAAGAACTGTTTGAGCTGAACGTTAGCACCGGAGAAATTAAATTGGTAGCTAAAGTAGATTTTGAAAAGACAAACAATTATCAATTAAATGTACAGGCAAAAGACCACTGGGGTCTTGCCGATACTTGTAAAGTAGTTATACAAATTACTGATGAAAACGACAATGTCCCCACAATACAGCTCATGTCATTTTCTCATTCGATTTCCGAGGATTCTCCCCTTGGTACCACTGTAGCTGTTATTAACGTAGAGGATGCAGACTCGGATGGGAACGGTATCGTTCTGTGCTCTATTAATGCAGATATTCCATTCAAAATAGAATCATCGTTAACTGATTATTATACAATAGTCACCGAAAGTCCTTTGGATAGAGAAACGGTGTCGGAGTACAACATCACTATTAAAGTTTCAGATGAAGGCTCTCCGCCTCTCTCTAGTAGTAAGAACATAACAGTTAAAGTATCAGATGTCAATGACAACCCACCCAAGTTTGTTCAACCTGAATATAGTAAATCTATTCAGGAAAACAACTCGCCCGGGTTTTCGATATTTGCAGTGAGGGCAAGTGATGCTGATTGGGGCCAAAATGCTCGTGTTTCCTACTTTCTTGATGATAAACAGGTTAACGGGTTGGCTGTGTCCTCTTTCGTCTCAGTAAACTCAGAAAATGGTGCCATCCATGCTGTTAGGTCATTCGACTACGAACAAATCAAGTCGTTTGACTTCAACGTCACTGCACGTGATGGGGGGTCTCCCCCTCTCAGTTCAGTGGTGGCTGTCAGAATTTTGGTCCAGGACCAGAACGACAACGCGCCTCAGGTTCTGTACCCAGTCCAGACTACCAGCTCTCTGGTGGCTGAAATGGTGCCTCGTTCAGCAGATGTGGGCTATCTTGTAACTAAAGTGGTGGCTGTTGATGTGGACTCCGGACAGAATGCCTGGCTCTCGTATAAACTGCAGAAAGCGACAGACAGGGCGCTGTTTGAAGTGGGCTTACAGAATGGGGAAATAAGAACTATACGCCAAGTCAATGATAAAGATGCTGTGAAACAAAGGCTCACTGTTGTAGTGGAGGACAACGGGCAGCCCTCTCGTTCAGCTACAGTCAATGTTAACGTGGCGGTGGCAGACAGCTTCCCTGAAGTGCTCTCGGAGTTCACTGACGCTACGCACGACAAAGAGTACAACGACAACCTGACTTTTTACTTAGTCTTGGCTTTGGCTGTAGTCTCATTTCTATTCATCACATGTTTAGTGGTTATTATATCAGTAAAAATATACAGATGGAGACAGTCTCGCATCCTCTATCATTCCAATCTCCCGGTTATTCCGTATTATCCACCGCGTTACGCAGACACTTTGGGGACAGGAACTCTACAGCACGTGTACAATTACGAGGTGTGCAGGACGACTGACTCCAGAAAGAGTGACTGTCAGTTCGCCAGACCCTGTAGTCAGAACGTACTGATAATGGACCCCAGTTCTACAGGGACGATGCAGCGGATGCAGAACGAACAGAACATCCTGGATGAACCAGACTCCCCAATAGAGGTGAGTTAAACTAGTTTAAATTATAGCAAATTGCGTTTGAATACATCTCAACATGTCCAATTGTGTCCTAGGAAAACATCAGTGAATGTTGAAATGTCACTAAACTTCCTTTGGTCATCGGTGTCATCTGGCATTTTGTGCCTCCGGTTTGTAGGAACATTTGAGAAGTGGTATATGCTTTTTTTTTTACATCATCTATCCCTTTGTGTTATTTCTCCTCATGCAAATAACCTTTTTTTATTTGTAATATTTGAAAGGTCGGTTTCTGATTCATAACTTTGAGAAAATATGCATGCGTTTCTCACGTCTTCACATTGAGTGACGACCAGCTAGCTGTTCCTATTGTGGGCTCCGAGGGCCGCTGTTGGTCTTTAAAAGCAAACTTTAGTCGATTTAAATACTGCTATACTTCCTCTGTACCGCCCATATTCTCTCATTTTGTCAGTGATTGAGGGACCATCACGAATGCACTCTTGGATCTCCTTTTTTCAGTATTCTGTTTTGTCGACGCCAGCTTTTTACATTGATGGATTCTAAGACCCTCAACATTGACCAGCAGTGTTTCATCGCATTTGTTTACAGCTTGTGTGGACTTATTGTATAATGTGGATTTCGATGCGTTGGTTCGACGTCACGGCTTCTGCCAGAAATGAGCGCTGTATCAAACGGCAAGTACAGGCCTTTATTCTTGTTAGCCTTTTCCAGATGATGCTCGGGCAGATTCGTTATTCTATTCAAGAAGAGATGAGAAAAGGCTCGTTTGTTGGAAATGTGGCGGAGGATTTAGGAATGAATGCTAAACAAATGAAATCGGGAGGTGCTCGCATTGTTAGTGGTGATAGCAGCGAGTATATCAGGTTGGATGTAGACAAAGGGACCCTGGTCGTGGGAGAGAGGATAGACAGGGAGCAGCTTTGCGGGCAGACATCGCCCTGCAGCTTGAGCTTCGAGATGATTATGATGAATCCGATGCAGCTGCATAGTATTCTAGTAGAAATACTAGATGTTAACGATAATGCCCCCTTTTTCAACGAAAAGGAAATCAAATTAGATATCTCTGAGTCTGCTCTGCCGGGGACACAGATATTGCAGGAGAGTGCGACAGATCCGGACGTTGGTATCAACGCGCTTCAAGGCTACACATTGCACCCTACCGATAATTTCAACATTAAAATCCAGACTGGTCCCGACGGCAGTAAATATGTGGAGATGTATCTGTATGCGCCTTTAGACCGAGAGAAAAATGATAACCTGCCTCTGACATTGACTGCTGTGGATGGCGGGGAACCGCAGAGATCTGGGGCACTTAAAATACAAATATCAGTACTTGATGCCAATGATAATGTCCCCGTTTTTACACAACCTAATTTCAAGGCAACAGTAACAGAAAATGCACCTAAAGGAACTTTAGTGACAACCATCCGCGCAACAGACAGAGACGAAGGCTTATATGGTCAAGTTACTTACTATTTTACTCGCATGTCGAATAATTTTGCTGAGCTTTTTGCATTGCATGAAAATACAGGCGATATAACAGTCATTGGACCAATTGATTATGAAAAGAATAAACACTACGAACTTGGCGTACAAGCCAAAGACCAAGGAGGACAAAGTGCGTCCACAAAAGTAATAATTGACGTTATAGATGTGAACGACAATGTCCCCTTGATTACACTGACGTCATTCTCTAGTCCAGTATCCGAGGATGCGGTTAGTGGCACTACCGTGGCTATAATAAATGTCAAAGACATAGATTCTGATAAAAACGGAAAGGTAGATTGTTCGATAAATACTAAGATCCCGTTTGCCATCCAGTCGTCTTTAAAGAGCTATTACACCCTTGTCACAGATGGTGTTTTAGACAGAGAGCGCAATGCCGAATATAACATCACATTCACAGCCGTAGATGAGGGTACCCCGCCCCTCTCGGCAAGTAAAACCATCACACTGAGAATCTCAGATGTTAATGACAATGCGCCCGTTTTTGAGCTGAGTTTATACACTGCTACTGTGATGGAAAACAACTTTCCGGGGGTCTCAGTGTTTTCTGTGAGGGCCCACGACTTAGATTGGGGTCAAAATGCACGCGTGTCCTACCTGCTCATAGAATCTCAATTAAATGGAAATCCAATATCGTCTTACATCTCCGTTAATGCAGAGACAGGTGTCATCCAGGCGGTGCGCTCCTTCGATTATGAGCAAACTAAATCATTTGAGATGTATATCAAAGCACAAGATGGAGGCTCTCCTCCTCTTAGCAACAATGCTACAGTCAAAATTAGTATCCATGATCAGAATGACAACGCACCTCAGGTTCTGTATCCAGTCCAGACTAGCAGCTCTCTGGTGGCTGAAATGGTGCCTCGTTCAGCAGATGTTGGCTATCTTGTGACTAAAGTGGTGGCTGTTGATGTGGACTCCGGACAAAATGCTTGGCTCTCGTATAAACTGCAGAAAGCGACAGACAGGGCGCTGTTTGAAGTGGGCTTACAGAATGGGGAAATAAGAACTATACGCCAAGTCAATGATAAAGATGCTGTGAAACAAAGGCTCACTGTTGTAGTGGAGGACAACGGGCAGCCCTCTCGTTCAGCTACAGTCAATGTTAACGTGGCGGTGGCGGACAGCTTCCCTGAAGTGCTCTCGGAGTTCACTGACTTTACGCACGACAAGGAATACAATGACAACCTGACTTTTTACTTAGTCTTGGCTTTGGCTGTAGTCTCATTTCTGTTCATCACATGTTTAGTGGTTATTATATCAGTAAAAATATACAGATGGAGACAGTCTCGCATCCTCTATCATTCCAATCTCCCGGTTATTCCGTATTATCCACCGCGTTACGCAGACACTCTGGGGACAGGAACTCTACAGCACGTGTACAATTACGAGGTGTGCAGGACGACTGACTCCAGAAAGAGTGACTGTCAGTTCGCCAGACCCTGTAGTCAAAACGTACTGATAATGGACCCCAGTTCTACAGGGACGATGCAGCGGATGCAGAACGAACAGAACATCCTGGATGAACCAGACACCCCACTAGAGGTGAGTTAATTGGAATTCAAACGAAGTAGCTCATGTTGTTTGAGTAGGTCTTTACAATATGCCTTCATTTACACGTTAAACTATTTCCCCCGGTGTTCTTACTCTTTTTAGCGGTAACGCGGAGATTGGGTTACTCTCTCTTTGTAATTTTATAGGGGTAAAGCAAGGGTTATGTATGGTTTCTGCTAACATTTAAAAAGGTTTAGGTTCCTGTTGTATGTGTGCCGAGAGGTATGTCTGGTGAGTTTTAATAATTGTAACCTATTTCGAACAGAGCATAAGTACTTGTGTGATATTAATAATTCTGTAGCGCTGTCATGCCGTTTCACCACCTCCCTGTATGGACAAGAACACATGTCTTTATTGCAGCAGACCGCTGCTTCACTCTCTCACACTGTGTTATCCCTGGATCTTACCTTAGTCTATGATGTCGCTATAGATGTTAGCATTTACCAAGCATATTTCAGTCAGCATATATAGGTATTGGTTTGTTGTATTGAGTCATGGTTTGGATTGACTTGTTTTTACGCACGATCCAATCTGAAGTTAATGAGTTAGTATACTTTCCCACCCTAGGTCATAAAATGGCAGTTTATTTCTTTCGTTGGTCAAAGCTTTGGAGTGATGAACCTTCATGTATTTATATTGAACAAGTGAAGTGTTTAGTGATTTGTATATAGATACTTTTGGAAAGAAAATAATTCTGTCCAGTCTTTAATCAGTTCGGAAAAGTTTTAGATGTCCAAGTGTCTTATGATGTTCATGTTTTGGACTCTGAGGGCCGCTGTTGATCAGTGAAATAATTTATGTCCAGTGTTGTCAGTCAGTGGAGTCCACTCCCCCCCCTATTACTGCGCTTCACCAGAGGAGACGGAGAGACTACGCTTAATACAAGGCGCGGAGAGACAGACACACTCGTTTTGATCCATAGATAAGAAAAGGACAGTGAAAATAGTCTTGATTGAAACGAACCATCGAATAGTATTTGCTCACCATTTTTGAGGATATCATATAAGAAATATTCGTGTGGATGTTATTATTTGTTGGCTATGGAATTTAAAGGATTCCTTCAACCTACAACATGGCGTTTGTGTGGGCTGCAGTGGCAAGTACTAATTTTTCTCCTGTATCTAAGTCATATTATCAGTGGCCAAATCCGGTATTCCATTCCGGAGGAGATGAAGAAAGGCTCTCTTATCGGTAACGTGGCTCAAGACCTGGGGTTAGATTTGAAACGGCTCCGAGCGGGCCGGGCCCGTATCGTGACCGGAGAAAGCATTCAGTACACAGAGCTGAAGACAGACAAAGGGATTCTAGTCGTGAGTGAGAGAATAGACCGAGAGCAGCTTTGTGGCGACGTCACACCGTGTAGCTTCAGCTTCGAAATGATTCTAGAAAATCCAATGGAGCTCCATCGTGTGACTGTAGAAATAATAGATGTAAATGATCATGCCCCTGCTTTTCCAAATAAAGGCATACATTTTGAAATCAGCGAATCGGCTACCGTTGGATCACGATTTCTATTAGAAAGTGCAGAGGACAATGATGTAGGCCACAACGCTCTACAGAATTACATTTTGACTCCGAACGATAATTTCATTCTCAAGCAACATGCGAATCCTGACGGTAGTAAATATGCTGAGATGTTCCTCCAGAAACCATTAGATAGAGAGGAGCACCCTTTTCTCTCGTTAAAGCTAATTGCTGTAGACGGTGGAGATCCGCAGAGATCTGGCTCAGTAAATATAGAAATCACTGTCCTGGATGCCAATGACAATGCGCCTGTGTTTAACCAGTCAGTGTACAGGGCTGCTGTGGTGGAAAACGGTCCAAAAGGCACCTATATTACAACCGTGAATGCCAGTGACGCAGACCGCGACGCAAACGGACAAATAACATACAGTTTTTCGAAGTTGAAGGGTAGTATAGAGGATATGTTTGTCATAGATCAAAACTCAGGAATCATATCTGTTTCGGGCCCGATAGATTTCGAGAAAGATAAAAAATACGAAGTTAGAGTAGAGGCTAAAGATCAGGGTGGCTTAACAGACTCGAGTAAAGTTGTAATTGAAGTTATTGATGTTAATGACAACGCACCCGTTATAAACGTCATGTCTTTCTCCAGCCCTGTGTCTGAAGATGCTCCTCCCGGCACAACTATTGCTATTATAAATGTTAAAGATGCTGATTCTGAGAGAAACGGACATATTACATGCTCTATAGATACTAACCTTCCATTTAAGATCAAATCCTCATTGACTAATTACTACAATTTGATAACAGATTCGATTTTTGACCGAGAAGCGGTGCCCGAATACAACATAACAATTACAGCAACAGATTCTGGTTCGCCTCCTCTCTCTAGCGTCAGGACATTACACCTTAGAATCTCTGACGTCAATGACAATGCCCCATTGTTCGATAAAGGACCCTACTTTGCTTACGTCACAGAGAATAACTCTCCTGGAATGTCCATATTTACTGTCAGCGCCCGGGACTCTGATTGGAATCAAAACGCGAGAATATCGTACCTGTTGGAGGACACGCAGATCAGTGGAAGTCCAGTCTCTAGTTATATATCAATTAACTCAGAAAACGGAATATTACATGCGTTGCGCTCCTTTGATTATGAACAAATAAAACAGCTTAAACTCGTGGTTAAGGCGCAAGACGGAGGCTCTCCTCCACTCAGTAGCAATGTTAGCATCAACATCTTCATCCAGGACCAGAATGACAACGCGCCTCAGGTTCTGTACCCAGTCCAGACTAGCAGCTCCCTGGTGGCTGAAATGGTGCCTCGTTCAGCAGATGTGGGCTATCTTGTTACTAAAGTGGTGGCTGTTGATGTGGACTCTGGACAGAATGCCTGGCTCTCGTATAAACTGCAGAAAGCGACAGACAGGGCGCTGTTTGAAGTGGGCTTACAGAATGGGGAAATAAGAACTATACGCCAAGTCAATGATAAAGATGCTGTGAAACAAAGGCTCACTGTTGTAGTGGAGGACAACGGGCAGCCCTCTCGTTCAGCTACAGTCAATGTTAACGTGGCGGTGGCGGACAGCTTCCCTGAAGTGCTGTCGGAGTTCACTGACTTTACGCACGACAAGGAGTACAACGACAACCTGACTTTTTACTTAGTCTTGGCTTTGGCTGTAGTCTCATTTTTGTTTATTACATGTTTAGTGGTTATTATATCAGTGAAAATATACAGATGGAGACAGTCTCGCATCCTCTATCATTCCAATCTCCCGGTTATTCCGTATTATCCACCGCGTTACGCAGACACGTTGGGGACAGGAACTCTACAGCACGTGTACAATTACGAGGTGTGCAGGACGACTGACTCCAGAAAGAGTGACTGTCAGTTCGCCAGACCCTGTAGTCAGAACGTACTGATAATGGACCCCAGTTCTACAGGGACGATGCAGCGGATGCAGAACGAGAAGAACATCCTGGATGAACCAGACTCCCCACTAGAGGTGAGTTAATCGGAGTTTAAACAAAGTAGCTCATTTTTTTGGAGTACATCTCTACAACATAATTTATTTTATATTTGCAGCTATTTTAATCGGGTGCTTGACTCTCTTTTTTTCGGTGTCTCAGAGGTTGGGGTTGCTCTCTCTCTTTTCGCAATATTACAGCGTTAATTCAAGGATAATGTATTTATTTATTTTTTCCCATGCAAAGGATTAGGCTCGTGTTGTATGTCTGCTGAGTTGTATGTCTGCTGAGCTTGTAGAAATGTATTTCGAACTGAGCAGAAGTGCTTGTGATATCTTGGTCGTTCTGTAGCGGTGTAATGCTGTTTCAGCACCACCCTGTGAGGACAGCGACACTTCTGTCTTTATTGCAGAAGGGGGCTGCTTCTCTCTCTCAGGCATTGTATTATTCCAGGTTCCCTACATCAGTCTGTTGGACAAATGTTGCTATAGATTTTAGAATTTACGAATCATATTATTTTCAACATAGGCCCTATCAGTTTTGGTTTGTTGTGTTCTGTCGTAGTTCGGACGGTTGTGGAATCCTCTTTTCGCACGATCCATTCTGAAGTTGGTGGGGTGGTGGAATTTGTTAGTAGGCTATAAAATTGTAGGTATTTATTTTTTGTTCATATAATTGTAGAGATGAAACTTGTATTTATTTCGATTGCAGAAAGTGAAGTGTTAAGACAGTATAATTTATATACATTATTTTTTGGGGAAAAATACTGTACTTGTCTAATAATTTCTGAACGGTTTTACATGTTCAAGTGTCATGTGGTGTTCATGTTTTATACTCTGAGGGCCGCTGTTGATCAGTGAAATAAATTCTGTCCAGTGTTGTCAGTCAGTGGCGTCCCCTCCCCTATCATTGCGCTCTACCAGAGGAGACGGAAAAACTCTCTGCGCTTCATACGAGGCGGGGCAAGACACAGACACAGACACACTCGCTCTGATCAATATGAAATATTACGCAAAAATAGGCTAGGTTAAAGCGAAACATCTACTTATTTCCTCACCGTTTCTCTGGATCCAGTATAAAGAATATTCGTGTTGGATTTATTATTTCTTGGCTATGGCATTTGAAGGATTCCTTCAACCTAAATGCCTAAAATGGCGTTTGTGTGGACTACGGTGGCAAGTACTGGTTTTTCTTCTGTATTTTATTCATATTACCAGTGGCCAAATCCGGTATTCCATTCCGGAGGAGATGAAGAAAGGCTCTCTTATCGGTAACGTGGCTCAAGACCTGGGGTTAGATTTGAAACGGCTCAGGGTGGGCCGGGCCCGTATCGTGACTGGAGAAAGCATTCAGTACACAGAGCTGAAGACAGACAAAGGGATTCTAGTCGTGAGTGAGAGAATAGACCGAGAGCAGCTTTGTGGCGACGTCACACCGTGTAGCTTCAGCTTCGAAATTATTCTAGAAAATCCCATCGAGCTGCATCGTATTACAGTGGAAATTCTAGATGTAAATGACCATGCTCCTGCATTTCCCATAAAAGACGTACAATTTGAAATTAGCGAGTCAGCTACTGTCGGTGCGAGATTTCTACTAGAGAGTGCAGTGGATCCCGATGTAACACTTAACGCCCTACAAAATTACATGTTAACTCCCAACCATAATTTTGTTCTAAAGCAACATACGAATCCAGACGGTAGTAAATATGCAGAGATGGTTCTCCAGAAACCATTAGATAGAGAGGAGCATCCTTGTCTCTCTTTAAAGCTAATCGCTGTAGACGGTGGAAATCCACAGAGATCTGGCACAGTAAATATAGAGATCAATGTCCTAGATGCCAATGATAATGCTCCCGTGTTTAACCAGTCAGTGTACAGGGCTACTGTGATGGAAAAAGCTCCAACGGGCACTTATATTACAACCGTGAATGCCAGCGATGCAGATAGTGGATCGCATGGACATATTTCCTACTATTTTTCAAAGTTGAAAGGGAATATAGTTGATATATTTACCATTGATATGTCGACCGGTTCTATTTCTGTTTCAGGCCAGATAGATTATGAGAAAGATAAGAAATACGAGGTCAGAGTAGAGGCTAAAGATCAGGGTGGTTTAACAGACTCTAGTAAAGTTGTAATTGAAGTTCTTGACATAAATGACAACGCACCAGTTATAAACGTCATGTCTTTCACCAGCCCCGTGTCTGAAGATGCTCCTCCTGGAACTACGGTAGCCGTTATTAACGTCAAAGACGCTGATTCAGAGAGAAATGGGCAGATTACATGCTCTATAGATACTAACCTCCCGTTCAAGATCAAATCTTCTTTAAGTAGTTATTATACGTTGATCTCAGATATCGGTTTTGACAGAGAAACAACACCAGAATACAACATAACCATAACAGCGACCGATTCTGGTTCGCCTCCTCTCTCTAGCGCCAGGACACTACACCTTAGAATCTCTGACGTAAATGACAATGCCCCATTGTTCGATAAAGGCACCTACTCTGCTTACGTCACAGAGAATAACTCTCCTGGAATGTCCATATTTACTGTCAGCGCGCGGGACTCTGACTGGAATCAGAACGCGAGAATATCGTACCTGTTGGAGGACACGCAGATCAGTGGAACTCCAGTCTCTACTTACATATCAATTAACTCTGAAACAGGAGTTTTACATGCTGTGCGCTCCTTTGATTATGAACAAATCAAACAGCTCACACTAGTGGTTAAGGTGCAAGATGGAGGCTCTCCTCCACTCAGTAGCAATGTGAGTGTCAACCTCTTCATCCAAGACCAGAATGACAACGCTCCTCAGGTTCTGTATCCAGTCCAGACTAGCAGCTCTCTAGTGGCTGAAATGGTTCCTCGTTCAGCAGATGTGGGCTATCTTGTAACTAAAGTGGTGGCTGTTGATGTGGACTCTGGACAAAATTCCTGGCTCTCGTACAAACTGCAGAAAGCGACAGACAGGGCGCTGTTTGAAGTGGGCTTGCAGAATGGGGAAATAAGAACTATACGCCAAGTCAATGATAAAGATGCTGTGAAACAAAGGCTCACTGTTGTAGTGGAGGACAATGGGCAGCCCTCTCGTTCAGCTACAGTCAATGTTAACGTGGCGGTGGCGGACAGCTTCCCTGAAGTGCTGTCGGAGTTCACTGACTTTACGCACGACAAGGAGTACAATGACAACCTGACTTTTTACTTAGTCTTGGCTTTGGCTGTAGTCTCATTTCTGTTCATCACATGTTTAGTGGTTATTATATCAGTGAAAATATACAGATGGAGACAGTCTCGCATCCTCTATCATTCCAATCTCCCGGTTATTCCGTATTATCCACCGCGTTACGCAGACACTTTGGGGACAGGAACTCTACAGCACGTGTACAATTACGAGGTGTGCAGGACGACTGACTCCAGAAAGAGTGACTGTCAGTTCGCCAGACCCTGTAGTCAGAACGTACTGATAATGGACCCCAGTTCTACAGGGACAATGCAGCGGATGCAGAGTGAACAGAACATCCTGGATGAACCAGACTCCCCACTAGAGGTGAGTCTTTTGGATTTTAAATAACTTAGCACATTTTGTTGGAGTACATCTTAACAATGTGCCCATTTTCCATTTCCAACTATTCTCCTCTGGTGCTTGAATATTTTTATCTGTATCTCAGAGGTTGGGGTTGCTCTCTCTCGTTGCAGTATTATAGCGGTAAATCAAGGATTGTGCATTTTTTTTGTTACCTATGAAAAGGTTTAGGTTCGTGTTGTATGTGTGCCTAGTTGTATGTCTGCTGAGCTTCTAGACATGTATTTCGACCTGAACAAATTTGCCTGTGATAGAGGCCTATTCGTTACTCTGTTGCGCATTCATCTCGTTTCAGAACCGCCCTTTGCGGACAGCGACTTTATACAGCGGATGCCTCGTTCTCACGCGCTGTGCTCCTCCCTCCGTTGTTCTTATACCTCTGTCTATTGAACAAATGTCTCTGTAGATTTGAGTCTTTACGAAGCATGTTACTTTCAACCTACATCAATGTTGGTTTGTTGTGTTCAGTCGTGGTTTGTACGGTTGTGGAATACACTTTTACGCATGATCCAATTAGATGTTGATGGGATAGTGACATTTTTTTTGTAGGCTATAAAACAGTAATTTGCTTACTTTGTTGGTCATAGTATTGTAGCGATGAAACCTGCATTTATTTAGATTCCAGAAAATTAAGTGTTAAGACAATATTATTTGGATTATTTTGGAAATCAAATAATACTGTCCAGTGTTTAAAATAATTTATTAACGGTTTTGCATGTTCAAATTTAATCTGGTGTTCATGTTTTATACTCTGAGGGCCGCTGTTGATCAGTGAAATAAATTCTGTCCAGTGTTGTCAGTCGGGGAGTCCCCTCCCCTATCATTGCGCTCTACCAGAGGAGACGGAAAAACTCTCTGCGCTTCATACGAGGCGGGGCACGAGACAGACACACTCGCTCTGATCAGTTTATAAGAAAGATATAGTGAAAATTGGCCGGGTTAAAGCAAAACATCTACTTATTTCCTCACCTTTACTCTGGATCCAGTATAAGGAATATTCGTGTTGGATTTATTATTTGTTAGCGATGGCATTTGAAGGATTCCTTCAATCTAAATGCTTACAATGGTGTTTGTGTGGACTACGGTGGCAAGTACTGATTTTTGTCCTGTGTTTTAGTAATGTTGTCAGTGGCCAAATCCGGTATACCATTCCGGAGGAGATGAAGAAAGGCTCTCTTATCGGTAACGTGGCTCAAGACCTGGGGTTAGATTTGAAACGGCTCCGAGCGGGCAGGGCCCGTATCGTGACCGGAGAAAGCATTCAGTACACAGAGCTGAAGACAGACAAAGGGATTCTAGTCGTGAGTGAGAGAATAGACCGAGAGCAGCTTTGTGGCGACGCCACACCGTGTAGCTTCAGCTTCGAAATGATTCTAGAAAATCCTATTGAGCTGCATCGTATTACTGTGGAGATTCTAGATGTAAATGATCATGCTCCTGCTTTCCCAAATAAATATATACATTTTGAAATCAGCGAATCGGCTACGGTTGGGTCGCGATTTCTGCTGGAAAGTGCAGAGGACCCCGATGTAGGGCTCAACGCCCTACAGAATTATGTTTTAACTCACAATGATAATTTCATTCTAAAACAGCATGCGAATCCAGACGGTAGTAAATATGCTGAGATGGTTCTCCAGAAACCATTGGATAGAGAGGAGCATCCTCGTCTCTCTTTAAAGCTAATCGCTGTAGACGGTGGAAATCCGCAGAGATCTGGCACAGTAAATATAGAGATCACTGTCCTGGATGTGAATGACAATGCGCCTGTGTTTAACCAATCAGTGTATCGGGCTGCTGTGATGGAAAACGCACCGAAAGGCACCTACATCATAACCGTGAATGCAAGTGATGCAGACAGTGGCACAAATGGACAAATCACATATAGCTTTTCGAAGTTGAAGGGGAGCATTGCTGATATTTTCATAATAGACGAGAAAGCAGGAATCATATCTGTTTCGGGACAGGTAGATTATGAGAAAGATAAGAAATACGAGGTTAGAGTAGAGGCTAAAGATCAGGGTGGTTTAACAGACTCTAGTAAAGTTGTAATTGAAGTTCTTGACATAAATGACAACGCACCAGTTATAAATGTCATGTCTTTCTCCAGCCCTGTGTCTGAAGATGCTCCTCCTGGAACTACGGTAGCCGTTATTAACGTCAAAGACGCTGATTCAGAGAGAAATGGGCAGATTACATGCTCTATAGATGATAACCTCCCATTCAAGATAAAATCATCCTTAACTAGTTATTACAATTTGATCTCTGATAAAGGGTTTGACACAGAAACAACACCAGAATACAACATAACTATAACAGCGACAGATTCTGGTTCGCCTCCTCTCTCTAGCGCCAGGACTTTACACCTGAGAATCTCTGACGTAAATGACAATGCCCCATTGTTCGATAAAGGCACCTACTCTGCTTACGTCACAGAGAATAACTCTCCTGGAATGTCCATATTTACTGTTAGCGCGCGGGACTCTGACTGGAACCAGAACGCGAGAATATCGTACCTGTTGGAGGACACGCAGATCAGCGGAACTCCAGTCTCTACTTATATATCCATTAACTCTGAAACTGGAGTTTTACATGCTGTGCGCTCCTTTGATTATGAACAAATAAAACAACTTAAACTCGTGGTTAAGGCACAAGATGGAGGCTCTCCTCCACTCGGTAGCAATGTGAGTGTCAACATCTTCATCCAAGATCAGAATGACAACGCGCCTCAGGTTCTGTACCCAGTCCAGACTAGCAGCTCCCTGGTGGCTGAAATGGTACCTCGTTCAGCAGATGTGGGCTATCTTGTGACTAAAGTGGTGGCTGTTGATGTGGACTCTGGACAGAATGCCTGGCTCTCGTACAAACTGCTGAAAGCGACAGACAGGGCGCTATTGGAAGTGGGCTTGCAGAATGGGGAAATAAGAACTGTACGCCAAGTCAATGATAAAGATGCTGTGAAACAAAGGCTCACTGTGGTAGTGGAGGACAATGGGCAGCCCTCTCGTTCAGCTACAGTCAATGTTAACGTGGCGGTGGTGGACAGCTTCCCTGAAGTGCTCTCGGAGTTCACTGACTTTACGCACGACAAGGAGTACAACGACAACCTGACTTTTTACTTAGTCTTGGCTTTTGCTGTAGTCTCATTTCTGTTCATCACGTGTTTAGTGGTTATTATATCAGTGAAAATATACAGATGGAGACGGTCTCGCATTCTCTATCATTCCAACCTCCCTGTTATTCCGTATTATCCACCGCGTTACGCAGACACTTTGGGGACAGGAACTCTACAACACGTGTACAATTACGAGGTGTGCAGGACGACTGACTCCAGAAAGAGTGACTGTCAGTTCGCCAGACCCTGTAGTCAGAACGTGCTGATAATGGACCCCAGTTCAACAGGGACGATGCAGAAAATGCAGAACGAACAGAACATCCTATATGAACCAGACTCCCCAATAGAGGTGAGTTAATTGGACATTTTATAATTTAGCACATTGTTTTGGGATACATTTCTGGAATGTGTCTTTTTTCAACTATTGTGCTCTGGTGCATGGCTAATTTACTCAGTTGGCTCCCTTTCTGCTCATCTCTGTAGGGTTACACTTACATCAGCTACTACGCGTTTTATTGTTAGATTTGACTTGTGTATGTATGCCTGCTGAGTTGGTAGGAACTGACTTCGAACTGAACAAGAATACCAAGTGCTACAATAGTAAGGATGTAGCGTTGAAATGCCAATTCAGAACCACACTGTATGGACAGCGACACTTCTTTCGCACGGTGTATGCTATACCTTTTCCAACTGCTTTCTAAATTGATCAAGAGTCACTAAACATTTTCATCCGTGTTTACGGTTAGTCCTATACCAACCAAAAAGCTATCAATATAGGTATTTTACTGTATTTTTCAGTAGTGGTTTGTACGTCTGTTCCATGGAAAAGTTTTATGCACGATCAAATCTAGGGCTTAGAAGATATAGTCTCATGTTCCTGTATCAAATGATTAGGCTATGTTCCCTGTTGGTGTTATTTTAGTAAATTGGACATGGCATGTTTTTAGATAGTTCATGCACGTACCACATTGCTTTTAATTGTGACAATTTGGAAAGAAAATAGTGCTGGACAATGTTGAATCATTTCTACACAGCTGTACATTTTTTTTTACATGTTTTGGACTCTGAGGGCCGCTGTTGATCAGTGAAATAATTTCTGTCCAGTGTTGTCAATCACAGGAGTCCCCTCCCCTATCACTGCGTTCCACCAGAGGAAAGGGAGAGACTCTGCTCTTCATACGAGGCGGGGCTCGACAGAAAGATTTTCGCTCTGATCCATTATTAACATAGATCAGAAAAGGACAGTGAAAATAGGCTCGATTGAATCGAAGCGTCAGCCAGTATTTGCTCACTGTTTCTGAGGATACCCTTTACGGAATATTATTGTGGATTGTATTATTTGTTGGCTATGGAATTTGAAGGAATCATTCAACCCAAATGCGTAAGATGGCGTTTTAGTGGACTACGGTGGCAGGTACTCATTTTTCTCCTCTATCTCAGTCATACTGTCAGTGGACAAATCCGCTATTCCATTCCAGAGGAGATGAAGAAAGGCTCTCTTATCGGTAACGTAGCTCAAGACCTGGGGTTAGATTTGAAACGGCTCCGAGCGGGCCGGGCCCGTATCGTGACCGGAGAAAGCATTCAGTACACAGAGCTGAAGACAGACAAAGGGATTCTAGTCGTGAGTGAGAGAATAGACCGAGAGCAGCTTTGTGGCGACGCCACACCGTGTAGCTTCAGCTTCGAAATGATTCTAGAAAATCCTATTGAGCTGCATCGTATTACTGTGGAGATTCTAGATGTAAATGATCATGCTCCTGCTTTCCCAAATAAATATATACATTTTGAAATCAGCGAATCGGCTACGGTTGGGTCGCGATTTCTGCTGGAAAGTGCAGAGGACCCCGATGTAGGGCTCAACGCCCTGAGGAATTATGTTTTAACTCACAATGACAATTTCATTCTAAAACAGCATGCGAATCCAGACGGTAGTAAATATGCAGAGATGTTCCTCCAGAAACTATTAGATAGAGAGGAGCATCCTCGTCTCTCTTTAAAGCTAATCGCTGTAGACGGTGGAAATCCGCAGAGATCTGGCACAGTAAATATCGAGATCACTGTCCTAGATGCCAATGACAATTCGCCTGTGTTTAACCAATCAGTGTACAGGGCTACTGTGATGGAAAATGCACTGAAAGGCACCTATATTACAACCGTGAATGCAAGTGATGCAGACAGTGGCACAAATGGACAAATCACATATAGCTTTTCTAAGTTGAAGGGGAGCATTGCGGATATTTTCATAATAGACGAGAAAACAGGAATCATATCTGTTTCGGGACGGGTAGATTATGAGAAAGATAAGAAATACGAGGTTAGAGTAGAGGCTAAAGATCAGGGTGGTTTAACAGACTCTAGTAAAGTTGTAATTGAAGTTCTTGACATAAATGACAACGCACCAGTTATAAACGTCATGTCTTTCTCCAGCCCCGTGTCTGAAGATGCTCCTCCTGGAACCACGGTAGCAGTTATAAATGTAAAAGACGCTGATTCAGAGAGAAATGGGCAGATTACATGCTCTATAGATACTAACCTCCCGTTCAAGATAAAATCATCCTTAACTAGTTATTACAATTTGATCTCTGATAAAGGGTTTGACAGAGAAACAACACCAGAATACAACATAACTATAACAGCGACAGATTCTGGTTCGCCTCCTCTCTCTAGCGCCAGGACACTACACCTGAGAATCTCTGACGTAAATGACAATGCCCCATTGTTCGATAAAGGCACCTACTCTGCTTACGTCACAGAGAATAACTCTCCTGGAATGTCCATATTTACTGTCAGCGCGCGGGACTCTGACTGGAACCAGAACGCGAGAATATCGTACCTGTTGGAGGACACGCAGATCAGCGGAACTCCAGTCTCTACTTATATATCCATTAACTCTGAAACCGGAGTTTTACATGCTGTGCGCTCCTTTGATTATGAACAAATAAAACAGCTTAAACTCGAGGTTAAGGCGCAAGATGGAGGCTCTCCTCCACTCGGTAGCAATGTGAGTGTCAACATCTTCATCCAAGATCAGAATGACAACGCGCCTCCGGTTCTGTACCCTGTACAGACTAGCAGCTCCCTGGTGACTGAAATGGTTCCTCGTTCAGCAGATGTGGGCTATCTTGTGACTAAAGTGGTAGCTGTTGATGTGGACTCTGGACAGAATGCCTGGCTCTCTTACAAAGTGCAGAAAGCGACAGACAGGGCGCTGTTTGAAGTGGGCTTGCAGAATGGGGAAATAAGAACTACACGCCAAGTCAATGATAAAGATGCCGTGAAACAAAGGCTCACTGTTGTAGTGGAAGACAATGGACACCCCTCCCGTTCAGCTACAGTCAATGTTAACGTGGCGGTGGCGGACAGCTTCCCTGAAGTGCTTTCGGAGTTCACTGACTTTACGCACGACAATGAGTACAATGACAACCTGACTTTTTACTTAGTCTTGGCTTTGGCTGTAGTCTCATTTCTGTTCATCACGTGTTTAGTGGTTATTATATCAGTGAAAATATACAGATGGAGACAGTCTCGCATCCTCTATCATTCCAATCTCCCGGTTATTCCGTATTATCCACCGCGTTACGCAGATACTTTGGGGACAGGAACTCTACAACACGTGTACAATTACGAGGTGTGCAGGACGACTGACTCCAGAAATAGTGGCTGTCAGTTCGCCAGACCCTGTAGTCAGAACGTACTGATAATGGACCCCAGTTCTACAGGGACGATGCAGCGGATGCAGAGTGAACAGAACATCCTGGATGAACCAGACTCCCCAATAGAGGTGAGTCTTTTGGACATTTTTTTAACTTAGTACATTATTTTGGGATACATTTCTGGAATGTGTCTTTTTTCAACTTATTGTTCTCTTGTGCTTGGCTAATTTACTCGGTTGGCTCCCTTTCTGCTCATCTCTGTAGGATTACACTTACATCAGCTACTACGTGTTTTACTGTTTAGATTTGGCTTGTGTATGTATGCCTGCTGAGTTTGTTGGAACTGACTTCGATCTGAACAAGAATACCAAGTGCTACAATAGTAAGGATGTAGCGTTGAAATGCCATTTCAGAACCACACTGTATGGACAGCGACACTTCTTTAATCAAATTAAATCAAATTGTATTTGTCATATACACATGGTTAGCAGATGTTAATGCGAGTGTATTGAAATGCTTGTGCTTCTAGTTCCGACAATGCAGTAATAACCAACGAGTAATCTAACCTAATAATTCCACAACTACTACCTTATACGTACAGGTGTAAAGCGATAAAGAATATCATACGGTGTATGCTATACCTTTTCCAATTTGTGTCTAAATTGATCAAGCGTCACCTAACATTTTCATCCGTGTTTACGGTTAGTCCTATACCAACCAAAAATCTCTCAATACAGGTATTTTACTGTATTTTTCAGTAGTGGTTTGTACGTCTGTTCAATGGAAAAGTTTTATGCACGATCAAATCTAGGGCTTAGAAGATATAGTCTCATGTTCCTGTATCAAATGATTAGGCTATGTTCCCTGTTGGTGTTATTTTAGTAATTGGACATGGCATGTTTTTAGATAGTTCATGCACGTACCACATTGCTTTTAATTGTGACAACTTGGAAAGAAAATAGTGCTGGACAAAGTTGAATCATTACTACACAGTTGCACATTTAAAAAAACATGTTTTGGACTCTGAGGGCCGCTGTTGATCAGTGAAATCATTTCTGTCCAGTGTTGTCAATCACTGGAGTCCCCTCCCCTATCACTGCGCTCCACCAGAGGAAAGGGAGAGACTCTGCTCTTCATACGAGGCGGGGCTCGACAGAAAGATTTTCGCTCTGATCCATTAACATAGATCAGAAAAGGACAGTGAAAATAGGCTCGATTGAATCGAAGCGTCAGCCAGTATTTGCTCACTGTTTCTGAGGATACCCTTTACGGAATATTCTTGTGGATTGTATTGTTTGTTGGCTATGGAATTTGAAGGATTCATTCAACCCAAATGCGTAAGATGGCGTTTTAGTGGACTACGGTGGCATGTACTCATTTTTCTCTTCTATCTCAGTCATACTGTCAGTGGACAAATCCGCTATTCCATTCCAGAGGAGATGAAGAAAGGCTCTCTTATCGGTAACGTAGCTCAAGACCTGGGGTTAGATTTGAAACGGCTCCGAGCGGGCCGGGCCCGTATCGTGACCGGAGAAAGCATTCAGTACACAGAGCTGAAGACAGACAAAGGGATTCTAGTCGTGAGTGAGAGAATAGACCGAGAGCAGCTTTGTGGCGACGTCACACCATGTAGCTTCAGTTTTGAAATTATTCTGGAAAATCCAATCGAATTGCATCGTGTTACAGTTGAAATTGTGGATGTAAATGACCATTCACCTATTTTTAAGAATAATCATATCAAATTTGAAATCAGCGAATCTGCTACTCTTGGCTCTCGTTTTGTGCTGGAGAGTGCAAAGGATCCCGATGTGGGAGTTAATGGTCTACACGAGTATGTTTTAACTCAAAATGACAATTTCGTTCTGAAACAACATTCGAATCCTGATGGAAGTAAATTTGCAGAAATGATTTTACAAAAGCCTTTGGATAGAGAAGAGAATCCTCGTCTCTCTTTAAAGCTAATCGCTGTAGACGGTGGGAATCCGCAGAGATCTGGCACAGTAAATATAGAGATCACTGTCCTGGATGCCAATGATAATGCCCCTGTGTTTAACCAGTCAGTGTACAGGGCTACTGTGATGGAAAACGCACCGAAAGGAACCTATATTACAACCGTTAATGCTAGTGATGCAGACAGTGGTTCCTATGGTATAGTGATGTATTATTTTTCGAATTTGAAAGAAAACTTGGCAGATATATTTGACATTGATGAGACAACTGGCAAGATATCTGTTGTTGGACAAATCGATTTTGAAAAAGATAAGAAATATGACATTAGAGTTGAGGCCAAAGACCAAGGTGGTTTGACAGACCTCGGCAAAGTTGTCATAGAAATAGTTGACATAAATGACAATGCCCCAGTTATAAACATCATGTCTTTCACTAGCCCTGTGTCTGAAGATGCTGCTGCTGGAACCACGATTGCTGTTGTAAACGTTAAAGATGCCGATTCAGAGAGAAATGGACAGATTACATGCTCTGTAGATACGAACTCGTTCAAGATAAAATCGTCGTTAAGCAGTTATTATACGTTGATCTCAGATGTAGCTTTTGACAGAGAAACAACACCAGAATACAACATAACTATTACAGCGACAGATTCTGGCTCGCCTCCTCTCTCAAGCGCCAGGACACTACACCTTAGAATCTCTGACGTAAATGACAATGCTCCATTGTTTCATCAGAGCTCATACTCTACTTATGTCACAGAGAATAACTCTCCTGGAATGTCCATATTTACTGTCAGCGCACGGGACACTGACTGGAACCAAAACGCTAGAATCTCGTACATCTTGGAGGACACCCAGATCAGTGGATCTCCAGTCTCTACTTATTTATCCATTAACTCTGAAACCGGAGTTTTACATGCGGTGCGCTCCTTTGATTATGAACAAATCAAGCAACTTAAACTCGTGGTAAAGGCACAAGATGGAGGATCCCCTCCTCTCAGTAGCAATGCGACGGTGAAAATAATGATCCAAGACCAGAACGACAACGCGCCTCAGGTTCTGTACCCAGTCCAGACTAGCAGCTCTCTGGTGGCTGAAATTGTGCCTCGTTCAGCAGATGTGGGCTATCTTGTTACTAAAGTGGTGGCTGTTGATGTGGACTCTGGACAGAATGCCTGGCTCTCATATAAACTGCAGAAAGCGACAGACAGGGCGCTGTTTGAAGTGGGCTTACAGAATGGCGAAATAAGAACACTACGCCAAGTCAATGATAAAGATGCCGTGAAACAAAGGCTCACTATTGTAGTGGAGGACAACGGGCAGCCCTCTCGTTCAGCTACAGTCAATGTTAACGTGGCGGTGGCGGACAGCTTCCCAGAAGTGCTCTCGGAGTTCACTGACTTTACGCACGACAAGGAGTACAACGACAACCTGACTTTTTACTTAGTCTTGGCTTTGGCTGTAGTCTCATTTCTGTTCATCACATGTTTAGTGGTTATTATATCAGTGAAAATATACAGATGGAGACAGTCTCGCATCCTCTATCATTCCAATCTCCCGGTTATTCCGTATTATCCACCACGTTACGCAGATACTTTGGGGACAGGAACTCTACAGCACGTGTACAATTACGAGGTGTGCAGGACGACTGACTCCAGAAAGAGTGACTGTCAGTTCGCCAGAGCCTGTAGTCAGAACGTACTGATAATGGACCCCAGTTCTACAGGGACGATGCAGCGGATGCAGAATGAACAGAACATCCTGGATGAACCAGACTCCCCACTAGAGGTGAGTTAATCGGAGTTAAATTATATTGCACCTTGGCTTGGAATATATATTTATCTACTAGAAAGAGGAGGAAGGGAAGCGCTACTAAGGTAAACAATAGTACATTTTGGTAGATAGAAGGTGCTCTTTGGTAAAAGGGGTAAATTGGTCATCAAAAAGAAAGGAGGACCAAGGCACTCTTCATATAATTGATTAAAATGCCTTTATAAGTATGGCATGTTCAATAGAACAAAGTTTTTTTTAAACCGACGGGTTTCGGCTGCATGGCCTTCGTCGGGGAGTACAAAAAAAGAGGAATAGAAGGTCCTCTTTTAAACAGCTTATCAATTAGCCCTAATTGGAAGAGGGAGTGGTTACACAATTGATTGGATACACCTAGTAAGCAATACTATACACATTGAAATACTGTAGCTAAGTTATCATAAAAATACAACTCCAAACTAAAAGTATCAGAACACTAAAAGGTAGTTCTAACCTTAAATATGACTGGGAGAAGTGTCAAGAATAAGAAAGCTAAATATATCATAGTACACTAGAACACAGCAAAACATGAACAACAACAGTCTAACCACAGCTGAGGGCAATAGAGCAAAATGTTCACTAGATGACAGCAAATGGACCCATCACAACCCTACAGGAAGAGTGAGAAATCCATATCTTCATTTAAACCAGGGTATTTAGTGGCCTGTAGTTTGTAAATCCAAAGACGTTCCCTTTGGTTTAACTGTTTAAGACGGTCCCCTTTTCTAATAGAGGCCGGAATATGACCAATACCCATAGCTTGTAGGGTTGCAGGGTTGCCATGGTGTAGGGACTTGTAGTGCCTTGCCATGGGGTAGTCTTCATTAACTACCCGTCTAGTGGACATTTTGCTCTATTGCCCTCAGCTGTGGTTAGACTGTTGTTGTTCATGTTTTGCTGTGTTCTAGTGTACTATGATATATTTAGCTTTCTTATTCTTGACACTTCTCCCAGTCATATTTAAGGTTAGAACTACCTTTTAGTGTTCTGATACTTCTAGTTTGGAGTTGTATTTTTATGATAACTTAGCTACAGTATTTCAATGTGTATAGTATTGCTTACTAGGTGTGTCCAATCAATTGTGTAACCACTCCCTCTTCCAATTAGGGCTAATTGATAAGCTGTTTAAAAGAGGACCTTGTATCCCTCTTTTTTTGTACTCCCTGACAAAGGCCATGCAGCCGAAACCCGTCGGTTTAAAAAAAACTTTGTTTCTATTGAACATGCCACACTTATAAAGGCATTTTAATCAATTATATGAATAGTGCCTTGGTCCTCCTTTCTTTTTGATGACCAATATATTTATCTACATTGCCTTTTGTGAAAATGTCAACTATATTGTTCTGGTGCGTTTAGGTTAATGAATTATGTCTAGTCAACAGTGTACAGTGTAAGGCTGTAGTATCATTTCTGATTAGCTGCGGATTTTATACTATGCCTGCTGATTTTCTTTTTTTTACATGATTTTGAATTTATAATTCTAAGTTCTATGGTGTAATTTTAACACTCCTGCGCTTTATGAGCATTTCAGCACCACTGTGTGCTGACAGCGCTTCTTCTGTCATGAGCAGCAGAGGTCTGCTCCGCTCTCAGGCAGCGTATACTATCTCTCGTTCAAACTACTGTCTTTAGCTCAATAGTCATTGTAGAGCCAGTGTAGCCGTTTTTATAGCTAGTTCTGTACCAAGCAAAATACTCTCAACCAGTGCGACATACTGTATGCATGTTACCGTACTGTTCAATAATGGTTTTGTGCGCCGTATCCATGGAACATCTTTACCCACGATCTAAACTAAGGTTTAGATGATATGGTGGCATGTTTTACAATCAAGTGATTACCGTTCACCCTGATGGTCATCGTTATTTTAGTAATTGCACATGGCGTTTTTGTATTATTATAGATAGCAGTACAGTGCTGTACAATTATGAATCATTTCTACCCAGTTGTATATGTCCACGTATCTGGTGTTCATGTTTTTGACTCTGAGTGCCGCTGTTGATCAGTGAAATAATTTCTGTCCAATGTTGTCAGTCAGTAGAGTCCCGTCCCCCCCTCTCCTATCACTGCGCTCCAGAGTAGAAAGAGAGACTGCGCTCCATACGAGGCGGGGCACTACAGAGAATCACTCGCTCAAACAGATACGTTAAGAAATAGCCTGGATTAAAATAGCACTTTCAGTAATCAGTAATCTCTTTTCTCACCGTTTGAGGATACAGTAGGCTATAAGGAATATTCGTGTTGGATTTATCTTTGTTGGCTATGGCATCTGAAGGATTCCTTCGACCTAGATGCGTAAAATGGAGTTTGTGCTGTGGACTGCGATGGCAAGTACTTTGTTTCCTCCTGTATTTCAGTCATATTATCAGTGGTCAAATCCGTTATTCTATTCCGGAGGAGATGAAGACAGGCTCTCTTATCGGTAACGTGGCTCAAGACCTGGGGTTAGATTTGAAAAGACTCCGAGCGGGCCGGGCCCGTATCGTGACCGGGGAAAGCGTTCAGTACACAGAGCTGAAGACAGACAAAGGGATTCTAGTCGTGAGTGAGAGAATAGACCGAGAGCAGCTTTGTGGCCACGTAACTCCGTGTAGCTTTAGCTTTGAAATGATTCTAGAAAATCCAATCGAATTACATCGTGTTACAATTGAAATTGTGGATGTAAATGACCATTCACCTATTTTTAAGAATAATCATATCAAATTTGAAATCAGCGAATCTGCTACTCTTGGCTCTCGTTTTGTGCTGGAGAGTGCAAAGGATCCCGATGTGGGAGTTAATGGTCTACACGAGTATGTTTTAACTCAAAATGACAATTTCGTTCTGAAACAACATTCGAATCCTGATGGAAGTAAATTTGCAGAAATGATTTTACAAAAGCCTTTGGATAGAGAAGAGAATCCTCATCTCTCTTTAAAGCTAATCGCTGTAGACGGTGGGAATCCGCAGAGATCTGGCACAGTAAATATAGAGATCACTGTCCTAGATGCCAATGACAATGCGCCTGTGTTTAACCAGTCAGTGTACAGGGCTACTGTGATGGAAAACGCACCGAAAGGAACCTATATTACAACCGTTAATGCTAGTGATGCAGACAGTGGTTCCAATGGTATAGTGATGTATTACTTTTCGAATTTGAAAGAAATCTTGGCAGATATATTTGACATTGATGAGACAACTGGCAAGATATCTGTTGTTGGACAAATCGATTTTGAAAAAGATAAGAAATATGAAATTAGAGTTGAGGCCAAAGACCAAGGTGGTTTGACAGACCTCGGCAAAGTTGTCATAGAAATAGTTGACATAAATGACAATGCCCCAGTTATAAACATCATGTCTTTCACTAGCCCTGTGTCTGAAGATGCTGCTGCTGGAACCACGATTGCCGTTGTAAACGTTAAAGATGCCGATTCAGAGAGAAACGGACAGATTACATGCTCTGTAGATACGAACTCGTTCAAGATAAAATCGTCGTTAAGCAGTTATTATACGTTGATCTCAGATGTAGCTTTTGACAGAGAAACAACACCAGAATACAACATAACTATTACAGCGACAGATTCTGGTTCGCCTCCTCTCTCAAGCGCCAGGATACTACACCTTAGAATCTCTGACGTAAATGACAATGCTCCATTGTTTCATCAGAGCTCATACTCTGCTTACGTCACAGAGAATAACTCTCCTGGAATGTCCATATTTACTGTCAGCGCACGGGACACTGACTGGAACCAAAACGCTAGAATCTCGTACCTCCTGGAGGACACGCAGATCAGTGGATCTCCAGTCTCTACTTATATATCCATTAACTCTGAAACCGGAGTTTTACATGCTGTGCGCTCATTTGATTACGAACAAATCAAGCAACTTAAACTCGTGGTAAAGGCACAAGATGGAGGATCCCCTCCTCTCAGTAGCAATGCGACGGTGAAAATAATGATCCAAGACCAGAACGACAACGCGCCTCAGGTTCTGTACCCAGTCCAGACTAGCAGCTCCCTGGTGGCTGAAATGGTGCCTCGTTCAGCAGATGTGGGCTATCTTGTAACTAAAGTGGTTGCTGTTGATGTGGACTCAGGACAGAATGCCTGGCTCTCATATAAACTGCAGAAAGCGACAGACAGGGCGCTGTTTGAAGTGGGCTTACAGAATGGAGAAATAAGAACTATACGCCAAGTCAATGATAAAGATGCTGTGAAACAAAGGCTCACTGTTGTAGTGGAGGACAACGGGCAGCCCTCTCGTTCAGCCACAGTCAATGTTAACGTGGCGGTGGCGGACAGCTTCCCTGAAGTGCTCTCGGAGTTCACTGACTTTACGCACGACAAGGAGTACAATGACAACCTTACTTTTTACTTAGTCTTGGCTTTGGCTGTAGTCTCATTTCTGTTCATCACATGTTTAGTGGTTATTATGTCAGTGAAAATATACAGATGGAGACAGTCTCGCATCCTCTATCATTCCAATCTCCCGGTTATTCCGTATTATCCACCACGTTACGCAGACACTTTGGGGACAGGAACTCTACAGCACGTGTACAATTACGAGGTGTGCAGGACGACTGACTCAAGAAAGAGTGACTGTCAGTTCGCCAGACCCTGTAGTCAGAACGTACTGATAATGGACGCCAGTTCTACAGGGACGATGCAGCGGATGCAGAATGAACAGAACATCCTGGATGAACCAGACTCCCCACTAGAGGTGAGTTAATTGGAGTTTAAATTATATTGCACATTGGCTTGGAATATATCTTTATCTACATTGTCCTTTGTGAAAATCTCAACTATTTTGTTCTGGTGCGTTTAGGTTAATTAATTATGTCTAGTCAACAGTGTACAGTGTAAGGCTGTAGTATCATTTCTGATTAGCTGCGGATTTATACTATGCCTGCTGATTTTCTTTTTTTTACATGATTTTGAATTTATAATTCTAAGTTCTATGGTGTAATTTTAACACTCCTGCGCTTTATGAGCATTTCAGCACCTCTGTGTGCTGACAGCGCTTCTTCTGTCATGAGCAGCAGAGGTCTGCTCCGCTTTCAGGCGGCGTATACGAACTCACGTTCAAACTACTGTCTTTAGCTCAATAGTCATTGTAGAGCCAGTGTAGCCGTTTTTATAGCTAGTTCTGTACCAAGCAAAATACTCTCAACCAGTGCGACATACTGTATGCATGTTGCCGTACTGTTCAATAATGGTTTTGTGCGCCGTATCCATGGAACATCTTTACCCACGATCTAAACTAAGGTTTAGATGATATGGTGGCATGTTTTACAATCAAGTGATTACCGTTCACCCTGATGGTCATCGTTATTTTAGTAATTGTAGTTTAGTAATTTAGTTTTTTGTATTATTATAGTACAGTGCTGTACACTTATGAATAATTTCTACCCAATTGTATATGTCCACGTATCTGGTGTTCATGTTTTTGACTCTGAGTGCCGCTGTTGATCAGTGAAATAATTTCTGTCCAATGTTGTCAGTCAGTAGAGTCCCGTCCCCCCCTCTCCTATCACTGCGCTCCAGAGTAGAAAGAGAGACTGCGCTCCATACGAGGCGGGGCACTACAGAGAATCACTCGCTCAAACAGATACGTTAAGAAATAGCCTGGATTAAAATAGCACTTTCAGTAATCAGTAATCTCTTTTCTCACCGTTTGAGGATACAGTAGGCTATAAGGAATATTCGTGTTGGATTTATCTTTGTTGGCTATGGCATCTGAAGGATTCCTTCGACCTAGATGCGTAAAATTGAGTTTGTGCTGTGGACTGCGATGGCAAGTACTTTTTTTTCTCCTGTATTTCAGTCATATTGTCAGTGGTCAAATCCGTTATTCCATTCCGGAAGAGATGAAGAAAGGCTCTCTTATCGGTAACGTGGCTCAAGACCTGGGGTTAGATTTGAAAAGACTCCGAGCGGGCCGGGCCCGTATCGTGACCGGAGAAAGCATTCAGTACACAGAACTGAAGACGGACAAAGGGATTCTAGTCGTGAGTGAGAGAATAGACCGAGAGCAGCTTTGTGGCGACGTCACACCGTGTAGCTTCAGCTTCGAAATGATTCTAGAGAATCCGATGGAGCTACACCGTTTAACTGTTGAAATCCTTGATATTAATGATAATGCACCTATTTTTCGAAAGAATGAAATTAAATTTGAGATAAGTGAGTCGGTTATACTCGGGTCGCGTTTTATGTTGGCCAGTGCCGAGGACGCAGATGTAGGTAACAATGGTCTGCAGAAATATATTTTAATGCCGAATGATAATTTCGTTCTGAAACAACATTCAAATCCAGATGGAAGAAAATATGCTGAAATAATTCTTCAGAAACCGTTAGACAGAGAGGAGCATCCTCGTCTCTCTCTAAAGCTAATCGCTGTAGACGGTGGAAATCCGCAGAGATCTGGCACAGTAAATATAGAGATCACTGTCCTAGATGCCAATGACAATGCGCCTGTGTTTAACCAGTCAGTGTACAGGGCTACTGTGATGGAAAACGCTCCAAAAGACACCTATATTACAACGGTGAATGCCAGCGATGCAGACAGTGGATCGAACGGGCTCATTACATATTATTTTTCCAACTTGAAAGAGCACCAATCAGATATATTTCACATGGATGAGACAACTGGCACAATGACACTTGTAGGGAAAATAGATTATGAAAAAGACAAGAAATATGAATTGATGATTGAGGCTATGGACCAGGGAGGTTTAACCGTCTCCAGTAAAGTTTTAATCGAGATTGTTGACGTCAACGATAATTCTCCCGTTATAAACGTCATGTCTTTCTCCAGCCCTGTTTCTGAAGATTCCCCGCTGGGAACAACCATAGCGATAATCAATGTGAAAGACGCTGACTCAGAGAGTAATGGTCACGTTATGTGTTCAATAGACAACAACCTCCCATTTAAGATCAAATCCTCATTGACTAATTATTATACTGTAATCACAGATTCAGCTTTCGACCGAGAGACTATGCCAGAATATAATATAACCATAAAGGCGACAGACTCGGGTTCGCCTCCTCTCTCAAGCTCCAGGACAATACACCTTAAAATCTCTGACGTGAACGATAATTCCCCATTGTTCGCCAAAGGCACCTACTCTGCCTACGTCACAGAGAATAACTCTCCTGGAATGTCCATATTTACTATCAGCGCGCTGGACTCTGACTGGAATCAAAACGCAAGAATCTCGTACCTCTTGGAGGACACGAAGATAAGTGGAACTCCAGTCTCTAGTTATATATCAATTAACTCTGAAACCGGGGTTTTACATGCGGTGCGTTCCTTTGATTATGAACAAATAAAACAGCTTAAACTCGTGGTTAAGGCGCAAGATGGAGGCTCTCCTCCACTCAGTAGCAATGTGAGTGTCAACATTATTATCCAGGACCAGAATGACAACGCACCTCAGGTTCTGTACCCAGTTCAAGCCAGCAGCTCCCTGGTGGCTGAAATGGTACCTCGTTCAGCAGATGTTGGCTATCTTGTGACTAAAGTGGTGGCTGTTGATGTGGACTCTGGACAGAATGCTTGGCTCTCGTACAAACTGCAGAAAGCGACAGACAGGGCGCTTTTTGAAGTGGGCTTACAGAATGGAGAAATAAGAACTATACGCCAAGTCAACGATAAAGATGCTGTGAAGCAAAGGCTCACTGTTGTAGTGGAGGACAACGGGCAGCCCTCTCGTTCAGCCACAGTCAATGTTAACGTGGCGGTGGCGGACAGCTTCCCTGAAGTACTCTCGGAGTTCACTGACTTTACGCACGACAAGGAGTACAATGACAACCTTACTTTTTACTTAGTCTTGGCTTTGGCTGTAGTCTCCTTTTCGTTTATTACGTGTTTAGTGGTTATTATATCAGTGAAAATATACAGATGGAGACAGTCTCGCATCCTCTATCATTCCAACCTCCCGGTTATTCCGTATTATCCACCGCGTTACGCAGACACTTTGGGGACAGGAACTCTACAGCACGTGTACAATTACGAGGTGTGCAGGACGACTGACTCCAGAAAGAGTGACTGTCAGTTCGCCAGACCCTGTAGTCAGAACGTACTGATAATGGACCCCAGTTCTACAGGGACGATGCAGCGGATGCAGACTGAAAATAACTTATTGGATGAACCTGACTCCCCGCTAGAGGTGAGTTAATTTGAGTTAAAATGACGTAGCTCATTTTGTTGGAGTTAATCTCTGCCATCTGTCCTCTGTATCTATTCGTTTTCTATTGTGCTCTGGTGCGGATTTATTCGGTTTGCTCCCTCTGTGACTAACTAACTTGTTGGGCTAATTCAGCTACTGGGCATTCTTTATGGGCTTTCTTTTGTCGCTATATCCTTAAACGGCTCAGTTTTCCCCAAGGAACATGTTTTAATTATGGCAAAAAACAAAAACAATTAGAAGTTGAACATGATCTGCCCGTTGAGTTGGTGGGAAATTACTTCAAAATTATCATGAATGCTGAGCGCCACTATAGTAAGTAAGGCTGTATCGCTGTAAGACTATGTCAGCACTGCTCCGTGTGTACCGCGCCACTTTTAGTGCGCAACAGTATGCTCTCCTCTCTCTCACTCTCTATGCTGAGCCTGGTTACAACTTCCCTATATGGATCAAGAGTAACTGTACATTTGACCCATGTTTACAGGTAGTCATGTAACAAACAACATCACTTTTAATACAAGTATTTTGCTGTATTTATCAGTGATGCCTTGGACCGCTGTTTCGTTGGCATGTTTACGCACGATCCAAACTGGGGTTGAGAAGATAGGCTGGCGTGTTTTACTATGAAATGACGAGGCTACTATTTCCCTTCTGGTCATATTATTTTAGTAATTGAACTGTGCATTTATTTCGATTGCACATACCACAGTGTTTTTATTTGTGACACTTTGATAAGAAAATAGTGCTGGAAAGTGTTGAATCATTTCTGTGCAGTTCTATATTTTTACATAACATCTGGTGTTCATGTTTTGGACTCTGAGGGCCGCTATTGGTCAGTGAAATTATTTCTGTCAGGTGTTGTCAGTCAGTGGAGTCCCCTCCCCTAACACTGCGCTCTACCAGAGGAGCTGGAGAGACTGCGCTTCACACTAGGCGGGGCAGAGAGACAATCGTTCTGGTTCTTACATGTAGCTTACAAGTACGAGAACGGTTAAAGTAGACTGGATTAAGATAATACGTCGACTACTACTGTTCTCTTTGCTCCCCATTTACGGATACAGTATAAGGACTTTTCGTGTTGGATTTGTTTTGTTGGCTATGGAATTTGAAAGTTTCATTCAACCTATATGCATAAGATGGCGTATGCGTTGTGGACTGCGATGGCAAGTATTGGTTTCTCTTCTGTATCTCAGTCATACTGTGAGTTCCCAAATCCGGTATTCCATTCCGGAGGAGATGAAGAAAGGCTCTCTTATCGGTAACGTGGCTCAAGATCTGGGGTTAGATTTGAAAAGGCTAAGTGCGGGCCGGGCCCGTATCGTGACCGGAGAAAACATTCAGTACACAGAGCTGAAGACAGACAAAGGGATTCTAGTCGTAAGTGAGAGAATAGACCGAGAGCAGCTTTGTGGCGACGTCACGCCTTGTAGCTTCAGCTTCGAAATGATTCTAGAGAATCCGATGGAACTACACCTGGTCACTGTAGAAATATTAGACGTTAATGATAATGCACCCGTGTTTCAACAGAATGATATACAATTGAAAATCAGCGAATCTGCTTCTGCAGGGGCGCGCTTTGTCTTAGCAACTGCAGATGACCCTGATGTAGGCCTTAACGCCTTACAAAATTACATTCTAACACCGAATGATAATTTTGTCCTAAAACAACATACAAATCCTGACGCTAGTAAATATGCCGAGATGGTTCTCCAGAAACCGTTAGACAGAGAGGAACATCCTCTTCTCTCTCTAAAGCTAATCGCTATAGACGGTGGAAATCCGCAGAGATCTGGCACAGTAAATATCGAAATCACTGTCCTAGATGCCAATGACAATGCGCCTGTGTTCAACCAGTCAGTGTACAGGGCTGCTGTGGTGGAAAACGCACTGAAAAGCACCTATATTACCACCGTGAACGCCAGTGATGCAGACAGTGGCTCCAATGGCTATATATCGTACATGTTTTCTAATTTAAAAAGCACAGTTTCCGAAACATTCACTATTGATGCAAAGACTGGTGTCATTTCCGTGTTAGGGGAAATAGATTATGAAAAATATAAGAAATACGAAATTCGAATAGATGCCACAGACCAAGGTGGCTTGACTGATTCTAGCAAAGTCATTGTTGAGGTAATTGATGTAAACGACAATGAGCCTGTAATAAGTGTCATGTCGTTCACTAGTCCAATCTCTGAAGATTCACCTCACGGTACAACCATCGGAATTATCAATGTTAAAGACCTTGACTCGGGTGAAAACGGACAGGTGAGCTGTAGCATAGGCCAACACATTCCTTTCAATATAAAATCCAATCTAAGAAATTACTACACCTTGCTAACAGGCGCTGTTTTAGATCGTGAGAAGGTGTCAGAATATAACATCACTGTAGTCGCCACTGACGCAGGGTCGCCTTCTCTCTCAAGTAAGAGAACCTTTCACCTGAAGGTGTCCGACGTCAACGACAATGCCCCAGTGTTTCCACGTGGCGTGTACACCTCTTATATCGCAGAAAATAACTCTCCAGGTGTTTCTATATTTACTGTTAGAGCTAAAGACACTGATTCCAATCAAAATGCCCGTATTTCCTATATTCTAGAGGATACTGATGTCAGCGGGACTCCTGTGTCTGTTTATGTTTCCGTAAACGCAGAGAGCGGGGTCATAAACGCAGTGCGCTCCTTTGATTATGAACAAATTAAGCAACTAAGACTCGTGGTTAAGGCGCAAGATGGCGGCTCTCCTCCATTCAGTAGCAATGTGAGTGTCAACATCTTTATCCAAGATCAGAACGACAACGCGCCTCAGGTTCTGTACCCAGTCCAGACAAGCAGCTCTCTGGTGGCTGAAATGGTGCCTCGTTCGGCAGATGTGGGTTATCTTGTCACTAAAGTGGTGGCTGTTGATGTGGACTCTGGACAGAATGCTTGGCTCTCGTATAAACTGCAGAAAATGACAGACAGAGCGCTGTTTGAAGTGGGCTTACAGAATGGGGAAATAAGAACTATACGCCAAGTCAATGATAAAGATGCTGTGAAACAAAGGCTTGTTGTTGTAGTGGAGGACAATGGACAGCCCTCTCGTTCAGCTACAGTCAATGTTAACGTGGCGGTGGCGGACAGCTTCCCTGAAGTGCTCTCGGAGTTCACTGACTTTACGCACGACAAGGAGTACAACGACAACCTGACTTTTTACTTAGTCTTGGCTTTGGCTGTAGTCTCATTTTTGTTTATTACATGTTTAGTGGTTATTATATCAGTGAAAATATACAGATGGAGACAGTCTCGCATCCTCTATCATTCCAACCTCCCGGTTATTCCGTATTATCCACCGCGTTACGCAGACACTTTGGGGACAGGAACTCTACAGCACGTGTACAATTACGAGGTGTGCAGGACGACTGACTCCAGAAAGAGTGACTGTCAGTTCGCCAGACCCTGTAGTCAGAACGTACTGATAATGGACCCCAGTTCTACAGGGACGATGCAGCGGATGCAGACTGAAAATAACTTATTGGATGAACCTGACTCCCCGCTAGAGGTGAGTTAATTTGAGTTAAAATGACGTAGCTCATTTTGTTGGAGTTAATCTCTGCCATCTGTCCTCTGTATCTATTCGTTTTCTATTGTGCTCTGGTGCGGATTTATTCGGTTTGCTCCCTCTGTGACTAACTAACTTGTTGGGCTAATTCAGCTACTGGGCATTCTTTATGGGCTTTCTTTTGTCGCTATATCCTTAAACGGCTCAGTTTTCCCCAAGGAACATGTTTTAATTATGGCAAAAAACAAAAACAATTAGAAGTTGAACATGATCTGCCCGTTGAGTTGGTGGGAAATTACTTCAAAATTATCATGAATGCTGAGCGCCACTATAGTAAGTAAGGCTGTATCGCTGTAAGACTATGTCAGCACTGCTCCGTGTGTACCGCGCCACTTTTAGTGCGCAACAGTATGCTCTCCTCTCTCTCACTCTCTATGCTGAGCCTGGTTACAACTTCCCTATATGGATCAAGAGTAACTGTACATTTGACCCATGTTTACAGGTAGTCATGTAACAAACAACATCACTTTTAATACAAGTATTTTGCTGTATTTATCAGTGATGCCTTGGACCGCTGTTTCGTTGGCATGTTTACGCACGATCCAAACTGGGGTTGAGAAGATAGGCTGGCGTGTTTTACTATGAAATGACGAGGCTACTATTTCCCTTCTGGTCATATTATTTTAGTAATTGAACTGTGCATTTATTTCGATTGCACATACCACAGTGTTTTTATTTGTGACACTTTGATAAGAAAATAGTGCTGGAAAGTGTTGAATCATTTCTGTGCAGTTCTATATTTTTACATAACATCTGGTGTTCATGTTTTGGACTCTGAGGGCCGCTATTGGTCAGTGAAATTATTTCTGTCAGGTGTTGTCAGTCAGTGGAGTCCCCTCCCCTAACACTGCGCTCTACCAGAGGAGCTGGAGAGACTGCGCTTCACACTAGGCGGGGCAGAGAGACAATCGTTCTGGTTCTTACATGTAGCTTACAAGTACGAGAACGGTTAAAGTAGACTGGATTAAGATAATACGTCGACTACTACTGTTCTCTTTGCTCCCCATTTACGGATACAGTATAAGGACTTTTCGTGTTGGATTTGTTTTGTTGGCTATGGAATTTGAAAGTTTCATTCAACCTATATGCATAAGATGGCGTATGCGTTGTGGACTGCGATGGCAAGTATTGGTTTCTCTTCTGTATCTCAGTCATACTGTGAGTTCCCAAATCCGGTATTCCATTCCGGAGGAGATGAAGAAAGGCTCTCTTATCGGTAACGTGGCTCAAGATCTGGGGTTAGATTTGAAAAGGCTAAGTGCGGGCCGGGCCCGTATCGTGACCGGAGAAAACATTCAGTACACAGAGCTGAAGACAGACAAAGGGATTCTAGTCGTAAGTGAGAGAATAGACCGAGAGCAGCTTTGTGGCGACGTCACGCCTTGTAGCTTCAGCTTCGAAATGATTCTAGAGAATCCGATGGAACTACACCTGGTCACTGTAGAAATATTAGACGTTAATGATAATGCACCCGTGTTTCAACAGAATGATATACAATTGAAAATCAGCGAATCTGCTTCTGCAGGGGCGCGCTTTGTCTTAGCAACTGCAGATGACCCTGATGTAGGCCTTAACGCCTTACAAAATTACATTCTAACACCGAATGATAATTTTGTCCTAAAACAACATACAAATCCTGACGCTAGTAAATATGCCGAGATGGTTCTCCAGAAACCGTTAGACAGAGAGGAACATCCTCTTCTCTCTCTAAAGCTAATCGCTATAGACGGTGGAAATCCGCAGAGATCTGGCACAGTAAATATCGAAATCACTGTCCTAGATGCCAATGACAATGCGCCTGTGTTCAACCAGTCAGTGTACAGGGCTGCTGTGGTGGAAAACGCACTGAAAAGCACCTATATTACCACCGTGAACGCCAGTGATGCAGACAGTGGCTCCAATGGCTATATATCGTACATGTTTTCTAATTTAAAAAGCACAGTTTCCGAAACATTCACTATTGATGCAAAGACTGGTGTCATTTCCGTGTTAGGGGAAATAGATTATGAAAAATATAAGAAATACGAAATTCGAATAGATGCCACAGACCAAGGTGGCTTGACTGATTCTAGCAAAGTCATTGTTGAGGTAATTGATGTAAACGACAATGAGCCTGTAATAAGTGTCATGTCGTTCACTAGTCCAATCTCTGAAGATTCACCTCACGGTACAACCATCGGAATTATCAATGTTAAAGACCTTGACTCGGGTGAAAACGGACAGGTGAGCTGTAGCATAGGCCAACACATTCCTTTCAATATAAAATCCAATCTAAGAAATTACTACACCTTGCTAACAGGCGCTGTTTTAGATCGTGAGAAGGTGTCAGAATATAACATCACTGTAGTCGCCACTGACGCAGGGTCGCCTTCTCTCTCAAGTAAGAGAACCTTTCACCTGAAGGTGTCCGACGTCAACGACAATGCCCCAGTGTTTCCACGTGGCGTGTACACCTCTTATATCGCAGAAAATAACTCTCCAGGTGTTTCTATATTTACTGTTAGAGCTAAAGACACTGATTCCAATCAAAATGCCCGTATTTCCTATATTCTAGAGGATACTGATGTCAGCGGGACTCCTGTGTCTGTTTATGTTTCCGTAAACGCAGAGAGCGGGGTCATAAACGCAGTGCGCTCCTTTGATTATGAACAAATTAAGCAACTAAGACTCGTGGTTAAGGCGCAAGATGGCGGCTCTCCTCCATTCAGTAGCAATGTGAGTGTCAACATCTTTATCCAAGATCAGAACGACAACGCGCCTCAGGTTCTGTACCCAGTCCAGACAAGCAGCTCTCTGGTGGCTGAAATGGTGCCTCGTTCGGCAGATGTGGGTTATCTTGTCACTAAAGTGGTGGCTGTTGATGTGGACTCTGGACAGAATGCTTGGCTCTCGTATAAACTGCAGAAAATGACAGACAGAGCGCTGTTTGAAGTGGGCTTACAGAATGGGGAAATAAGAACTATACGCCAAGTCAATGATAAAGATGCTGTGAAACAAAGGCTTGTTGTTGTAGTGGAGGACAATGGACAGCCCTCTCGTTCAGCTACAGTCAATGTTAACGTGGCGGTGGCGGACAGCTTCCCTGAAGTGCTCTCGGAGTTCACTGACTTTACGCACGACAAGGAGTACAACGACAACCTGACTTTTTACTTAGTCTTGGCTTTGGCTGTAGTCTCATTTTTGTTTATTACATGTTTAGTGGTTATTATATCAGTGAAAATATACAGATGGAGACAGTCTCGCATCCTCTATCATTCCAATCTCCCGGTTATTCCGTATTATCCACCGCGTTACGCAGACACTTTGGGGACAGGAACTCTACAGCACGTGTACAATTACGAGGTATGCAGGACGACTGACTCCAGAAAGAGTGACTGTCAGTTCGCCAGACCCTGTAGTCAGAACGTACTGATAATGGACCCCAGTTCTACAGGGACGATGCAGCGGATGCAGAGTGAAAATAACATTTTGGATGAACCAGACTCGCCGCTGGAGGTGAGTCTGTGGAGTTTAAATGGTATTGCTCATTCGGTTGGAAAACATATTTGCAACATGTCCTTTGTAACAATTTTGGCTGCAGATGTAGGATCTTCATTTGATATGATCACACTGTTGGAGGACAACTTTCGTGTAGTGTAAATTGAGGTTTAAGACGTCTTCTGAAGTTTGTGATTTACTTATTTTTTTAAAGTGTATCAACCCAAAAACATGTTTTATGAATCATAACCCACATAATACTTCAAATGTCCTGTTTCTGCAGGATTTCTTTCCTGCTGTAGCAAATTGGCTCAAATGAAGATCCTACATCTATGTTGCCTTAAGGCTATTTTAGTCAGTATTTGTCTAGTTAAAAGTATGGGCATAACAGCTGTTACATATTGTTGTGGTTAGCTATGTTTTTTTTTTAATTGAATGTCATTGTCAGCTGACTGTGGTTTCGAATGCAGCTTACTCAGTGCTACAGCAGAAGCAATTACTTGTTTTCTGGTTAGTTTTGGCTTTCATATTATGCCTGGTGATTTTTTTTTTAAATGTAGCGCTCCAAGGCCATTTCAGCACCACTCTATATGGACAGCGCCTCTTCTGTCATGATAGCAGCAGAGGACGGCTCTCCCTTCTTCCAACTGCTGTGTTTTGATAAAGTCAATATAGAGTCACTAAAGAGTCGCTTAAGCAGTGTTAACTGCTTGTCATACGTCAAATAATTATCAACATTAATATGTTGCTGTGTTGTTCAATAGTGATTTAGAGTGAGTAACCATGGGCATGCTTTTACGCACGTTCAAATCCATGGCTGAGAGGCTAAGGTGCCATGTTTTAGTATCAAATTATTGCTGTTTGCCTTGCTGGTCGATTATAATATTATAGTGATTGAACGTTGCATTTATTTATATTTGACCTTGCACAGTGTTCACCTACCTGCTATATGGGAAGACGGAAGTGCTCTAAAGTATTGAAATATTTCTACCTTTTAATGAATTCAAATATAATCTGGTGTTCACGTTATGGACTCTGAGGGCCGCTGTTGATCAGTGAAATGATTTCTGTCCAGTGTTGTCAGTCAGTGAAGTCCCCTACTTTATCACTGCGCTCTACCAGAGGAGAGGGAGAGACCATCTGCATTTCATACGAAGCGGGGCATGACAGAGAAACACTCGGCTCTGATCGATGTTACAGATAACAAAAGGAGACGCTGAAAATAGCCAGGATTGAAAGAATAGGTCGAATATCAGTCTCAGATTTTTTTTCATGGTTTCTGAGAAAACAGTATAATACATTTTTGTATTGGATTTATTCTTTGTTGGCTATGGCACTGGGAGGATTCCTTAAACCTAAATGCGTAAAATGGCGTTTGTGTTGTGGACTGCGGTGGCAAGTACTTATTTTTCTCCTGAATCTCAATCATATTGTCAGTGGCCAAATCCGTTATTCCATTCCGGAGGAGATGAAGACAGGCTCTCTTATCGGTAACGTGGCTCAAGACCTGGGGTTAGATTTGAAACGGCTCCGAACGGGCCGGGCCCGTATCGTGACCGGAGAAAGCATTCAGTACACAGAGCTGAAGACGGACAAAGGGATTCTAGTCGTGAGTGAGAGAATAGACCGAGAGCAGCTTTGTGGCGACGTCACACCGTGTAGCTTCAGCTTCGAAATCATTCTAGAAAATCCAATGGAGCTCCATCACATAACTATAGAAGTCTTAGATGTTAATGATCACCCTCCGATATTTAAGAAAACGGATGTTAAATTGGAAATAAGCGAGTCTGCTATCCTCGGTGCGCGCTTTGTGCTAGAAAATGCAGAAGATCCTGATGTGGGAGTTCACAGTCTACAAAATTATGTTTTAACCCCGAATGATAACTTTGCCCTGAAGCAACATGCGAATCCAGACGGTAGTAAATACGCTGAAATGATTCTTCAGAAACAATTAGATAGAGAGGAGCATCCTCGTCTCTCTTTAAAGCTAATCGCTGTAGACGGTGGAAATCCGCAGAGATCTGGCACAGTAAATATCGAGATCACTGTCCTGGATGTGAATGACAATGCGCCTGTGTTTAACCAATCAGTGTACAGGGCTACTGTGATGGAAAATGCACCGAAAGGAACGTATATTACAAATGTAAACGCGTCTGATGCAGACAGTGGTTCTAATGGCTATATAACATATTCGCTGTCTAACCTGAAGGGAAATCTAGCAGATATGTTGACTATAAATGAAAACACTGGGATACTGTCAGTTGCAGGCCTGATAGATTATGAAAAAGACAAAAAATATGAATTACGGATTGAAGCTAAAGATCAGGGAGGTTTAACAGATTCGAGTAAAGTTATTGTTGAGGTCATTGACGTTAACGACAATGCACCTGTCATTAGTGTGATGTCATTCACTAGTCCAATATCTGAAGACTCTCCTCCCGGTACAACCATTGGTATTATCAACGTTAAAGATGTCGATTCAGGTGAAAATGGACAGGTTAGCTGTAACCTGGACCAAAACATTCCGTTCAAGATCAAATCAAATTTAAGAAATTACTACACCTTGGTAACAGACGCTGTTTTAGACCGTGAGAGCGTGTTAGAATATAACATCACTGTAGTCGCCACGGACGCTGGGTCGCCTCCTCTCTCGAGTAGAAGAACCTTTCACCTGAAGGTGTCTGATGTCAATGACAACGCCCCATTGTTTCCACATGTAGTGTACAACTCCTTTGTCGCAGAGAATAACTCTCCAGGCGTCTCTATTTTTACTGTTACAGCTAAAGACACTGATTCCAATCAAAATGCCCGTATTTCCTATATTCTAGAGGATGGTGATGTCAGCGGGACTCGTATGTCTGCTTATGTTTCCGTAAACGCAGAGAGCGGGGTCATAAACGCATTGCGCTCCTTTGATTATGAACAAATTAAACAACTGATACTCGTGGTTAAGGCGCAAGATGGCGGCTCTCCTCCACTCAGTAGCAATGTGAGTATCAACATCTTTATCCAAGATCAGAACGACAACGCGCCTCAGGTTCTATATCCAGTCCAGACTAGCAACTCTCTGGTGGCTGAAATGGTGCCTCGTTCAGCAGATGTTGGCTATCTTGTGACTAAAGTGGTGGCTGTTGATGTGGACTCTGGACAGAACGCATGGCTCTCGTATAAACTGCAGAAAGCGACAGACAGAGCGCTGTTTGAAGTGGGTTTACAGAATGGAGAAATAAGAACTATACGCCAAGTCAATGATAAAGATGCTGTGAAACAAAGGCTCACTGTTGTAGTGGAGGACAATGGACAGCCCTCTCGTTCAGCTACAGTCAATGTTAACGTGGCGGTGGCGGACAGCTTCCCTGAAGTGCTCTCGGAGTTCACTGACTTTACGCACGACAAGGAGTACAACGACAACCTGACTTTTTACTTAGTCTTGGCTTTGGCTGTAGTCTCATTTCTGTTCATCACGTGTTTAGTGGTTATTATATCAGTAAAAATATACAGATGGAGACAGTCTCGTGTCCTCTATCATTCCAATCTCCCGGTTATTCCGTATTATCCACCGCGTTACGCAGACACTTTGGGGACAGGAACTCTACAGCATGTGTACAATTACGAGGTGTGCAGGACGACTGACTCCAGAAAGAGTGACTGTCAGTTCGCCAGACCCTGTAGTCAGAACGTGCTGATATTGGACCCCAGTTCTACAGGGACGATGCAGCGGATGCAGAGTGAAAATAATATCCTGGATGAATCAGACTCGCCGCTAGAGGTGAGTCTATTGGAGTTTACATGGTATTGTTCATTGGGTTCGAATACATCTTCACAGTATATCCTTTGTAACTATTTTAACTTTTTTGCCTTAAGGTTCATTTACTTAATATTTCTCTAGTCAACAGTATGGGCACGTCAGTGTTACGTATTGTTGGGCTTTTATTGAATATCATTTCCATCTGAGTTCTTAGAATTGTGGTTCCGAAGTTAGCGCATAAGTGCTACAATACAAGCAGCTACTTATTTTCTGGTTAGTTTTGACTTTCATAGTATGCCTGATTTTTTTTTAAATCACGTGCAATAAAGTAGCACTGTAAGGCCGTTTCAGTATCCACTATGTGTGGACAGCTCCTCTTCTGTCATGATAGCAGCAGAAGTCTGCTCCGCTCTATCGCACTGCTCTCTCTTCCTCCAACTGCTATGTTTTGATTAAGTCAATATAGAGCCACTAAAGAGTCGCTTAAGCAGTGTTAACTGCTTGTCACATGTCAAATAATTATCAACATAAATACTTTGCTGTGTCGTTCAATAATGGTTTAGATTGCCGATCCATTGAAATGTTTTACGCACGTTCAAATCCATGGCTGAGAGGATAAGGTGCCATGTTTTAGTATTAAATTATGTATGTTTGCCTTGCTGGTCATCAGTAGTATTATAGTGATTGAACGTTGCATTTATTTAGATTTTACCCTGTACAGTGTTCATCTACTTGCTACTATATGGGAAGACAGTTGTGCTCTAAAGTGTTGAATTATTTCTAAATTTTTATGAATTCAAATTTCATCTGGTGTTCATGTTTTATACTCTGAGGGCCGCTGTTGATCAGTAAAATGATTTCTGTCCAGTGTTGTCAGTCAGTGGAGTCCCCTCCCCTATCACTGCGCTCTACCAGAGGAGAAGGAGAGACTATCTGCACTTCATACGAGGCGGGGCACGACTGAGACAAGCTCACTCTCCACATGTGTATGTAGATTACAGATACCACAAGAGGACGGTTAAAATATGCTTATTTAATATTATACATCGACTAACACTCTTGTCTTTCCCGTTTGAGGATACAATATAAGGAATATTTTTGTGGGATTAAATCATTGTTGGCTATGGCGTCCGATGGATTCCTTCAACATAAATGCGTAAGATGGCGTTTGTGTTGTGGACTGCGGTGGCAAGTTCTTGTTTTACTCCTGTATTTCAGTCATATTATCAGTGGCCAAATCCGGTATTCCATTCCGGAGGAGATGAAGAAAGGCTCTCTTATCGGTAACGTGGCTCAAGACCTGGGGTTAGATTTGAAACGGCTCCGAGCGGGCCGGGCCCGTATCGTGACCGGAGAAAGCATTCAGTACACAGAGCTGAAGACAGACAAAGGGATTCTAGTCGTGAGTGAGAGAATAGACCGAGAGCAGCTTTGTGGCGACGTCACACCGTGTAGCTTCAGCTTCGAAATGATTCTAGAGAATCCGATGGAACTACACTTAGTCACTGTAGAAATATTAGACGTTAATGATAATGCACCCACATTTCAACAGAACGATTTAGAAATGAAAATCAGTGAATCGGCTTCTGTGGGGGCGCGCTTTACCCTAGCAACTGCGGATGATCCGGATGTTGGCTCTAACGCTTTACAAAATTACATTCTAAACCCAAATGATAATTTCGTTGTAAAACAACATTCAAATGCACATGGAAAAAGATACGCAGAAATGGTTCTCCAGAAGCCTTTAGACAGAGAGGAACATCCTCGTCTCTCTCTAAAGCTAATCGCTGTAGACGGTGGAAATCCGCAGAGATCTGGCACAGTAAATATAGAGATCACCGTCCTAGATGCCAATGACAATGCGCCTGTGTTTAACCAGTCAGTGTACAGGGCTACTGTAATGGAAAATGTACCGAAAGGCACCTATATCATAACGGTAAATGCCACTGACACGGACAGTGGATTGAATGGTTTAGTACATTATTCTATTTCAAAAATGCAAAACAATGTGGACAATGTGTTTGATATTGACAAGAACACTGGCTTTATATCGCTTGTGGGACAGTTAGATTATGAAAAAGACAAGAAATACGAAGTGAGTATCGAAGCCACAGACCAAGGTGGATTGACTGACTCCAGTAAAGTTGTTGTCGATGTAATAGATGTAAACGATAATGCCCCTGTAATCAGCGTCATGTCTTTCACTAGTCCGGTCTCTGAAGATTCGCCACTCGGTACAACCATTGGTATTATTCATGTGAAAGATCTTGATTCAGGTGAAAATGGTCAGGTGAGCTGCAGCCTGGCCCAAAACATTCCTTTCAATATAAAATCTAATTTAAGAAATTACTACACCTTGGTAACCGACGCTGTTTTAGATCGTGAGAGTGTGTCAGAGTATAACATCACTGTAGTCGGCACGGACTCAGGGTCGCCTTCTCTCTCAAGTAAGAAAACCTTTCATCTGAAGGTGTCCGATGTCAACGACAATGCCCCAGTGTTTCCACATGGCGTGTACAACTCTTATATCGCAGAGAATAACTCTCCAGGTGTTTCTATATTTACTGTTAGAGCTAAAGACACCGACTCTAATCAAAATGCCCGTATTTCTTATATTCTAGAGGATACTGATGTCAGCGGGACTCCTGTGTCTGTTTATGTTTCCGTAAACGCAGAGAGTGGGGTCATACACGCCTTGCGCTCCTTTGATTATGAACAGATCAAACAGTTTAAACTCGTGGTTAAGGCACAAGATGGCGGCTCTCCTCAGCTCAGTAGCAATGTGAGTGTCACCATCTTCATCCAAGATCAGAACGACAACGCGCCTCAGGTTCTGTACCCAGTCCAGACAAGCAGCTCTCTGGTGGCTGAAATGGTGCCTCGTTCGGCAGATGTGGGTTATCTTGTCACTAAAGTGGTGGCTGTTGATGTGGACTCTGGACAAAATGCCTGGCTCTCATATAAACTGCAGAAAGCGACAGACAGGGCACTGTTTGAAGTGGGTTTACAGAATGGGGAAATAAGAACTATACGCCAAGTCAATGATAAAGATGTGAAACAAAGGCTCACTGTTGTAGTGGAGGACAACGGGCAGCCCTCTCGTTCAGCTACAGTCAATGTTAACGTGGCGGTGGCGGACAGCTTCCCTGAAGTGCTCTCGGAGTTCACTGACTTTACGCACGACAAGGAGTACAACGACAACCTGACTTTTTACTTAGTCTTGGCTTTGGCTGTAGTCTCATTTCTGTTCATCACATGTTTAGTGGTTATTATATCAGTGAAAATATACAGATGGAGACAGTCTCGTATTCTCTATCATTCCAATCTCCCGGTTATTCCGTATTATCCACCGCGTTACGCAGACACTTTGGGGACAGGAACTCTACAGCACGTGTACAATTACGAGGTGTGCAGGACGACTGACTCCAGAAAGAGTGACTGTCAGTTCGCCAGACCCTGTAGTCAGAACGTACTGATAATGGACCCCAGTTGTACAGGGACGATGAAGCGGATGCAGAACGAACAGAACATCCTGGATGAGCCAGACTCGCCGCTGGAGGTGAGTCTGTTGGAGTTTTAATGGTATTGTTCATTGGGTTGGAATACATCTTCACAGTATATTCTTCGTAACTCTTTGAACTTTTGTGCCCTAAGGTTAATTTGCTCTGTATTTCTCTTGTCATCACAGTATATCGGTCAATCAGTTAAGCATTGTTGCTGTTCGTTTGGGTTTTATAGAATTCCATTGCCAGCGGGTTTGGACAGTGGGTAGCAATACCAAGTGCTACAATAGAAGCACTAACTTGTTTTCTGATCATTTGGTTTTTTTATAGTATGCCTACTTTTTTCCCTCGTAACTCGGCCGTTTCAGTACCACTCTGTGTGGACACCGCAAATTCTGTCATGATTGCAACCGAGTTCTGATACGTTCTCTTACACTTTTCTCCCTAATTCCAACTACTCTGTATTTACTAAGTCACTATGGGGTGGCTTTTAAAGTTGACTGCTTTTCATTTCAAATAACTCTCAACATAGGTATTTTACCGTATTGTTCAATAATGGTTTGGATGGTGGATCCATGGAAAATATTTACGCACGTTCCAATCTAGCGCTGACTGGATAGTGTGACATGTTTTAGTAGGCTATCAAATTATTGCTGCTTGCCTCGCTGGTCGTAGTATCATAGTGATTGAACGATGCATTCACTTATATTGCACCACAGTGTTCAACTACCTGTTTGGAACGGGAGTAGTTCTGTAAAGTGTTGAAAAATGTATACGTTTAAATGAAATCAAATATAATCTGGTGTTCATGTTTTAGACTCTGAGGGACGCTGTTGATCAGTGAAATAAATTCTGTCCAGTGTTGTCAGTCAGTGGAGTTAACTCCCCTATCACTGCGCTCTACCAGGGGAGAGGGAGAGATTGCGGTTCATACGATGCGGGGCGCGACAGAGAAACACTCTGATCCATGTTTATTACTGTTAAGTGGAAGGGACGGTGAAAATAGCCTGGATTGAAACAAAACATGACATATTACTCCTCTCTTTGCTCAACATTTCTGAGGAGACAGTGTAAGGAATTTTCGTTGGCTATGGCAACTGAAGGATTCCTTCAACCTAAATGCGTAAGATGGCGTTCAAGTTGTGGACTGCGGTGGCAAGTACTTATTTTTCTCCTGTATCTCAGTCATATTGTCAGTGGTCAAATCCGCTATTCCATTCCGGAGGAGATGAAGACAGGCTCTCTTATCGGTAACGTGGCTCAAGACCTGGGGTTAGATTTGAAAAGGCTCGGAGCGGGCAGGGCTCGTATCGTGACCGGAGAAAGCATTCAGTACACAGAGCTGAAGACAGACAAAGGGATGCTAGTCGTGAGGGAGAGAATAGACCGAGAGCAGCTTTGTACTGACGTCACACCGTGTAGCTTCAGCTTCGAAATCATTCTAGAGAATCCGATGGAACTGCACTTAGTCACTGTAGAAATATTAGATGTAAACGATCATGCGCCCATTTTTCCAAATAAAGATATTAATTTTGAAATTAGCGAATCGGCCACAGTTGGAGCTAGGTTTCCACTAGAGAGTGCAGAGGATCCCGATGTAGGTCTCAACGCCCTACAAAATTACATTTTAACTCACAATGATAATTTCATTCTAAAACAGCATGCGAATCCAGACGGCAGTAAATATGCAGAGATGTTCCTCCAGAAACCATTAGACAGAGAGGAGCTTCCTCGTCTCTCTTTAAAGCTAATCGCTGTAGACGGTGGAAATCCGCAGAGATCTGGCACAGTAAATATAGAGATCACTGTCCTGGATGTGAATGACAATGCGCCTGTGTTTAACCAATCAGTGTACAGGGCTGTTGTGATGGAAAACGCACCGAAAGGCACCTATATCACTACCGTGAATGCAAGTGATGCAGACGGTGGATCGAACGGAGAAATAGCATACAGTTTATCAAAGTTAAAGGGCAGCATAGCAGACATATTTATCATTAATGAGAACACCGGAATCATATCTGTTTCGGGTCAGATAGATTATGAGAAAAATAAGAAATACGAGGTTAGAGTAGAGGCTAAAGATCAGGGTGGTTTAACAGACACAAGTAAAGTTGTAATTGAAGTTATTGATGTTAATGACAACGCACCAGTTATAAACGTCATGTCTTTCTCCAGCCCTGTGTCTGAAGATGCTCCTCCCGGCACAACTATTGCTATTATAAATGTTAAAGATACTGATTCAGAGAGAAATGGACAGATTACATGCTCTATAGATACTAACCTCCCATTTAAGATCAAATCCTCAATGACAAATTACTATAATGTGATAACAGATTCGATTTTTGACCGAGAAACGGTGTCCGAACACAACATAACAATTACAGCAACAGATTCTGGTTCGCCTCCTCTCTCTAGCGCCAGGACACTACACCTTAGAATCTCTGACGTAAATGACAATGCCCCAATGTTCGATAAAGGTCCCTACTCTGCTTACATCACAGAGAATAACTCTCCTGGAATGTCCATATTTACTGTCAGCGCACGGGACTCTGACTGGAATCAGAACGCGAGAATATCGTACCTGTTGGAGGACACGCAGATCAGTGGAACTCCAGTCTCTACTTACATATCCATTAACTCTGAAACCGGAGTTTTACATGCTGTGCGCTCCTTTGATTATGAACAAATAAAACAGCTTACGGTCTTAGTTAAGGCGCAGGATGGAGGCTCCCCTCCTCTCAGTAGCAATGTGACGGTGAAAATAATGATCCAGGACCAGAATGACAACGCGCCTCAGGTTCTGTACCCAGTCCAGACTAGCAGCTCCCTGGTGGCTGAAATGGTACCTCGTTCAGCAGATGTGGGCTATCTTGTCACTAAAGTGGTGGCTGTTGATTTGGACTCTGGACAGAATGCTTGGCTCTCTTATAAACTGCAGAAAGCGACAGACAGGGCGCTGTTTGAAGTGGGTTTACAGAATGGAGAAATAAGAACTGTACGCCAAGTCAATGATAAAGATGCTGTGAAACAAAGGCTCACTGTTGTTGTGGAGGACAATGGACAGCCCTCTCGTTCAGCCACAGTCTATGTTAACGTGGTGGTGGCGGACAGCTTCCCTGAAGTGCTCTCGGAGTTCACTGACTTTACGCACGACAAGGAGTACAATGACAACCTGACTTTTTACTTAGTACTGGCTTTGGCTGTAGTCTCATTTCTGTTCATCACGTGTTTAGTGGTTATTATATCAGTGAAAATATACAGATGGAGACAGTCTCGTGTCCTCTATCATTCCAATCTCCCGGTTATTCCGTATTATCCACCGCGTTACGCAGACACTTTGGGGACAGGAACTCTACAGCACGTGTACAATTACGAGGTGTGCAGGACGACTGACTCCAGAAAGAGTGACTGTCAGTTCGCCAGACCCTGTAGTCAGAACGTACTGATAATGGACCCCAGTTCTACAGGGACGATGCAGCGGATACAGAGTGAACAGAACATCTTGGATGAACCAGACTCGCCGTTAGAGGTCTGTTGTATTTTAATAATTATCTTGTCCCTAAAACTATGATTTCCGTGTGTATGTTTTAGGACTATCGTGTGATTTGAACTATTATAAATTGAACTTGCATATCTGGTAAGTTTCAATGGTCAGAAATGCTGTTTATTTCAATAATATGTGGCCATTTCAGCACCAAGGCCACGGACAGCTTTATTTCAATATGTTGCCTGTAATACATCTGTTTCACTCTTATAGTAGCGGTTATACTCAACGCGTATATCTTGTTTGTCCACATCTCACTTACATATTGGTTTCCGTTTGTCATTAATACATTTGGCTTATTTTTTGATAATAGCATAATATTATTTCCCAAATATGTTGAATCTTTTTTCTTATGAATATCAGTAGTTCAGTGGATTGAACTCAGAGGGACGCTGTTGGTCAGTGTCTTACAATTTTAGAGCGGATTGTAGCAGATCCTCCCCCAATATCTCGATGTATTAAGAGAGAGAACCTGCTGCACGCAGAGCGCAAAGTCCAGGTCACAGAGGACACCAAGCACGGAGACGATGCTGCGATTCTTTTGTTCCAGAATTTTTTTCAGGATTGTTGAGGCATTTACCTTTTCTTTTTTTTTTAAACTAAAAACGAATGGAATATTACTGACTTCTTAACGGACTATATGGTTTGTATTATTTGATATCATACGGAAAATATCGGACAGAACAATGGCTCGGCAAGTACTGTTGTTTATCTCGGTCCTCTCTCTCAGTTCAGTGCACGGGCAGGTCAGTTACTCCATTCCGGAGGAAATGGCGAAAGGCTCTTTAGTCGGTAACATCGCGCAGGATTTGGGTTTAGATATAAAAAGACTGAAATCAGGTAAAGCTCGTATTTATACTGGAGACAGCGCTGAATACATCGAGTTGAATAAAGAAAGGGGAGTTCTCCTTATCAGAGAGAGAATAGACCGTGAAGCTCTCTGCGGACAGACGACGCCTTGTGCATTGCATTTGCAAATCATTTTAGAGAATCCCATGGAATTTTACAGCATAACAATTGAGTTAACCGATGTAAATGATAATTCGCCTATTTTTGAAAAGAGTGAAATGAAATATGAAATAGGCGAGTCCGCTTTAACGGGAACCAGGATTGTCTTAGAAAGAGCAATTGATGACGACGTTGGCGTTAACGGCCTTCATAGCTATTCTCTGAAACCGTCCGATAATTTCATTTTAAAAACGCAATATTTGCCAGACGGTGGTAAAAATTTTGAAATGGTTTTGCAGAAAGCTTTAGATCGAGAGAAACAGGAGCAAATATCTCTGATATTAACAGCAGTAGATGGAGGAGAGCCTCAGCTATCAGGAACAATGCAGATAATCATCACTGTGCTTGACGCCAATGATAACGCACCTGTCTGTTCCCAAGCGGTTTACAAGGCCAGTGTATTGGAGAACGCAACTCAAGGCACTGTTTTAACCACAGTCACTGCATTTGACGCTGATCAAGGTTCATATGGAACAGTTACCTATCACGTTCCAAAATCTGGAGCAGCCCAACTATTTGAGATTGGTAAAGAGGATGGCGTAGTAAAATTAAACCTGAATGTTGATTACGAAAGAACTAAACATTATCAAATTGACGTTCAAGCCAGAGACCAAGGAGGTAACACCGATTCTTGTAAAGTAATTATTGACGTAATCGATATAAATGACAACAGACCTTCCATTAACATTATGTCAAAAACAAATATCATATCTGAGGATGCTAAACCTGGCACAGTCGTAACAATGATGAATATTCAAGACCCAGATTCTGATGGAAATGGTAAAGTGCAGTGCTCTATTGAGGACAATATTCCCTTTGTGATGAGATCGACCTCAAACAATTTCTATAGTCTTGTAACTGATAGTGACTTGGACCGAGAGAGAGTCTCTGAGTACAACATCAGTGTGACCTGCTCTGATGAGGGCGTGCCCTCGCTCTCCAGCAGCGTCACTCTCACATTACAGATATCAGATGTGAATGACAACGCGCCTGTCTTTGAGAGGAGCTCATATGAGGCCTACATTATAGAAAACAACACACCGGGCCTCTCTATATTCACAGTGAAAGCCAGAGACGCTGACTGGAACCAGAATGCCCGTGTTTCTTACATACTGGAGGACTCCTCGGTTAACGGAGTGCCTATCTCCTCATATGTGTCCGTTAGTGCTGACAGTGGAGTCATACATGCAGTGCGCACATTTGATTACGAGCAGATCAAGGATTTCCAGTTCCGTGTAAAAGCGCAGGATGGAGGCTCCCCTCCTCTCAGTAGCAATGTGACTGTGAAAATAATGATCCAGGACCAGAATGACAACGCGCCTCAGGTTCTGTACCCAGTCCAGACTAGCAGCTCTCTGGTGGCTGAAATGGTGCCTCGTTCAGCGGATGTGGGCTATCTTCTCACTAAAGTAGTGGCTGTTGATGTGGACTCTGGACAGAATGCCTGGCTCTCTTATAAACTGCAGAAAGCGACAGACAGGGCGCTGTTTGAAGTGGGCTTACAGAATGGAGAAATAAGAACTGTACGCCAAGTCAATGATAAAGATGTTGTGAAACAAAGGCTCACTGTTGTAGTGGAGGACAATGGGCAGCCCTCTCGTTCAGCTACAGTCAATGTTAACGTGGCGGTGGCGGACAGTTTCCCTGAAGTGCTCTCGGAGTTCACTGACTTTACGCACGACAAGGAGTACAACGACAACCTGACTTTTTACTTAGTCTTGGCTTTGGCTGTAGTCTCATTTCTGTTCATCACATGTTTAGTGGTTATTATATCAGTGAAAATATACAGATGGAGACAGTCTCGTGTTCTCTATCATTCCAATCTCCCGGTTATTCCGTATTATCCACCGCGTTACGCAGACACGTTGGGAACAGGAACTCTACAGCACGTGTACAATTACGAGGTGTGCAGGACGACTGACTCCAGAAAGAGTGACTGTCAGTTCGCCAGACCCTGTAGTCAGAACATACTGACAATGGACATCAGTTCTACAGGGACGATGCAGCGGATGCAGAACGAACAGAACATCCTGGATGAACCAGACTCCCCACTTGAGGTCTGTTATATATTTCCATTTGTATCCATTTACATCTTTAAATGCATCGTTCGAGTTGATTTCATTCCCACTGTCCGAAGAGCTCTTCTTTCCATTGTTATTGCACTTTCAGCACCACAGTCATGGACAGCGGCGCTTTGCAAATGGGGTGACTTGCATTGTAGCTGAATCATCGCCGAGGGTAAAGATAATACCGTCCTTATGCATATCAAGCAAGCATATAGTTTGTAGTTCATAACATTCTATGATAGGCTACGTGTATTTCATGCACAACATTCCATTCATTTCCGGTTTTACCTGCAGCCTAACATTGTGTTCTGTTGTATTGTAATTCCATGTGTGAAGGGATAGGCTCAGACTTTCTTTCTCCACATCTTTCCGGGATCTTGGTGTACATTTGGCCTACATTCATTGACCAAGATAATGAATTGACGTAGTCTAGATGGTTACCTTAGTACTCTCTCTTATGTGGGGCCCTAACATCCCCATCTCTCCTGGGGTGTTTCTCTTTCTTTGTTCAAGTCTGTCATTTAATAGTCTGAACTCTGAGGGACGCTGTTGGTCAGTGTGTTGCCGTTTTAGAGCAGATTTGCAGCAGTACCTCCCCCATCATCTCGATATGTTAGAGAGAGAAAGAGTCGCACGCAGAGCACTAAGTCCATGTTACGGAGAACACTCAGTACGGAGACACGGAGCTGCGATTCTTTTGTTCTGGCGGCACGATTTTTTTTGATTTTTTGGACGCGTTGCGCTTTGTTTATCAGCACTGATACCAAACTGAACATTACAGACTGTTTTACGGATTATAACGTGATTGATTTTTCATGTGCAGGGGAAAATGTCGGACAGAACAATGGCACGGCAAGTGTTGTTGTTTATCTCGGTCCTCTCTCTCAGTTCAGTGCACGGGCAGGTCAGTTACTCCATTCCCGAGGAAATGGAAAAAGGCTCTCTAGTCGGTAACATCGCGCAGGATTTGGGTTTAGATATCAAAAGACTGAAATCGGGTAAAGCTCGTATTTACACCGGAGACAGCGCAGAATACATCGAGTTGAGTAAAGAAAGGGGAGTTCTCCTTATCAGAGAGAAAATAGACCGCGAGGCGCTCTGCGGACAGACTACACCTTGCGCGCTACATTTTCAGATTATTCTGGAGAATCCAATGGAATTTTACAGCATCACAGTTGAAATAACGGATACCAATGACAATGCTCCGGTTTTTAAAAGGAATGCAATGACATTTGAAATAAGCGAGTCTGCTTTAACGGGTGCTAGATTCGTCTTGGAGAGAGCGATTGATAATGATGTAGGTATAAATGGCCTTCAAAGCTACTACATTAGACCCACTGATCATTTTATTTTAAAACCGAATAGTAAAATTGGTAGTAGTAAAAACGTAGAGATGGTTTTACAGAAACCTCTAGACCGAGAGGAACAGGAGCATATTTCTCTGACATTAACAGCGTTAGATGGAGGAGAGCCTCAGCTATCAGGAACAATGCAGATAGTCATCACTGTACTTGACGCCAATGATAACGCTCCTGTTTGTGCTGAGGCAGAGTATACGGCCAGTATATCAGAAGGTGCTCCCAAAGGCACCGTTTTAACCACAATCAGTGCATCTGATGCTGATCAAGGTCCTAACGGAAGGGTTACATACTCTATATCGAATACTGCTGAGGGTGCTGCTGAATTATTTGAGGTAGACGAAAAATATGGCGTTGTGAGATTAGTTGGGAATGTTGATTATGAAAAAATGAAACATTATGAGATAGACGTTCAGGCTACAGACCAGGGAGGACACTCTGACGCGTGCAAAGTGATTATTGAAGTAATGGATACAAATGATAACAAACCATCCATTAATACCATGTCAAAGACAAATAGTATATCTGAGGATGCTACACCTGGGACTGTAGTAACAATGATGAATATCCAAGACCCTGATTCTGGGGAAAATGGCAGGGTGCAGTGCACTATGAACGAAAACATTCCTTTTGCGATGAAATCAACATCGAATAATTTCTTTACTGTAGTAACTGACAGTGACTTGGACCGAGAGAGAGCCTCTGAGTATAACATTAGTGTGACGTGCTCTGATGAGGGCGTGCCCTCGCTCTCCAGCAGCGTCACTCTCACCTTACAGATATCAGATGTGAATGACAACGCTCCTGTCTTTGAGAGGAGCTTATATGAGGCCTACATTATAGAAAACAACACACCGGGCCTCTCTATATTCACAGTGAAAGCCAGAGACGCTGACTGGAACCAAAATGCCCGTGTTTCTTACATACTGGAGGACTCCTCGGTTAACGGAGTGCCTGTCTCCTCATATGTGTCCGTTGGTGCTGACAGTGGAGTCATCCATGCAGTGCGCTCTTTTGATTACGAGCAGATCAAGGATTTCCAATTCCGCGTAAAAGCGCAGGATGGAGGCTCCCCTCCTCTCAGTAACAATGTGACTGTGAAAATAATGATCCAGGACCAGAATGACAACGCGCCTCAGGTTCTGTACCCAGTCCAGACTAGCAGCTCTCTGGTGGCTGAAATGGTACCTCGTTCAGCGGATGTGGGCTATCTTGTGACTAAAGTGGTGGCTGTTGATGTGGACTCTGGACAGAATGCCTGGCTCTCTTATAAACTACAGAAAGCGACAGACAGGGCGCTGTTTGAAGTGGGTTTACAGAATGGGGAAATAAGAACTATACGCCAAGTCACTGATAAAGATGTTGTGAAACAAAGGCTTGTTGTTGTAGTGGAAGACAACGGGCAGCCCTCTCGTTCAACTACAGTCAATGTTAACGTGGCGGTGGCGGACAGCTTCCCTGAAGTGCTCTCAGAGTTCACTGACTTTACGCACGACAAGGAGTACAATGACAACCTGACTTTTTACTTAGTCTTGGCTTTGGCTGTAGTCTCATTTCTGTTCATCACGTGTTTAGTGGTTATTATATCAGTGAAAATATACAGATGGAGACAGTCTCGCATCCTCTATCATTCCAATCTCCCGGTTATTCCGTATTATCCACCGCGTTACGCAGACACTCTGGGGACAGGAACTCTACAGCACGTGTACAATTACGAGGTGTGCAGGACGACTGACTCCAGAAAGAGTGACTGTCAGTTCGCCAGACCATGTAGTCAGAACGTACTGATAATGGACCCCAGTTCTACAGGGACGATGCAGCGGATGCAGAACGAACAGAACATCCTGGATGAACCATACTCCCCAATAGAGGTCTGTTGTATTTGAGTCATTATCTTTTCGCTAATACCACTTCTCTAATGTGTATCCTATGTCTAAATGTGTTGTGCGATTTTTGTTTGAAATTGAATCCGTCACAAATGCTCTTCATTCCACCAATAAGTGGTTATTTCAGCACCAAGGCCATGGACAGCAACAGTTTCAAAGACGCTCTATTTCAATAGGTAGCCTGTAGCTTCCTACATTAACATAATATCACTGAACGTGTCTTTCGTTAGACATTCTTTCTCCACACCCCTCAGGCATGTTGATTTGCTGTTGTAATTCATTCATGAGGCTACGTGTGTTGATATAGCATCATAGTGCTATATTTGATCCCACGGACAATCAAACCATCTCAAATATGTTGGAATATTTCTCGTTTTCTGTAGTTCATTCCATTGAACTCAGAGGGACGCTGTTGGTTAGTGTGTTGCAGTTTTAAATTTACAGCTGTACCTCCCCCATCATCTCGATGTATTAGAGAGGGAAAGAGCCGCACGCAGAACGGGCAGTCCGGGTTACAGAGAACAGTAAGCACCCAGACACCGAGCTGCGATTCTTTTGTTCCAGAGATACGGATTATTGGCGGAAGATTGTGCTATTTTCTGGATTTACGTGAAACTGAATATTGCAAATTGTTTATCGGACCTTTGCGGTATTTGTGATTTAATTTTGCAGTGGGAAATGTCGGACAGAACAATGACACGGCAAGTACTGTTGTTTATCTCAGTTCTCTCTCTCAGTTCAGTGCACGGGCAGGTCAGTTACTCCATTCCGGAAGAAATGGCGAAAGGCTCTTTAGTCGGTAACATAGCGCAGGATTTGGGTTTAGATATCAAAAGACTGACGTCGGGTAGAGCTCGTGTTCACGTTGGAAACAGCGCAGAATACATCGAGTTGAATAAAGAAAGGGGAGTTCTCCTTATCAAAGAGAGAATAGACCGTGAAGCGCTCTGTGGACAGACGACGCCTTGTGCTTTACACTTTCAAATTATTATGGAGGACCCAATAGAATTTTATCGAATCACAATTGAGATCATCGATATCAATGATAATGCTCCTGTTTTCCAAAAGGATTCAATAAAATTCGAAATAAGCGAATCAGCTGTGACCGGAGCTAAATTTGTACTAGAAAGAGCTTTTGATTCTGATATTGGAATAAATGGACTTCAAAGCTACTCCCTTAACCCAACTGATCATTTCGTTCTGAAATTACATGGGCAAGATGACGGAAGTAAAAAGGTAGAGATGGTTTTGCAGAAGCCTCTCGACCGAGAAAAAAAGGAGCAGATATCTTTAGTGTTAACAGCTATCGATGGAGGTGAGCCTACGATGTCTGGAACAGTGCAGATACACGTCACAGTCTTGGATGCAAACGACAACGCTCCGGTTTTTACACAGGCAATATATAAGGCGGGTGTCGTCGAGAACTCGAAGAGGGGTACTTTATTAACGACAGTTCGTGCAACTGATATAGACAACGGATCAAATGGTTTAGTCACTTACTCAATATCAAGTAGCAAAGTTGGTATTTTGGACTTATTTAAAATAAACGAGAGTAATGGCGAGGTGCGTTTGATAGGCAAGGTCGACTATGAAACAGCTAAACATTACCAGATTGACATAGAAGCAAAGGATCAAGGCGGTCTTTCAGATTCCAGTAAATTAGTAGTGGACATTGCAGACGTTAACGACAACAACCCTTTGATTGACATGATGTCAACTTCTAAATCAATACCAGAAAATTCCCCTTCCCGGACTATTATCGCTGTAATGAGTGTCCACGACCCAGACTCTGATAATAACGGAGACGTGAATTGTGTTTTAAGTGAAAACATTCCCTTCACCATTAAATCTACATCTAACGGCTTCTATAGCCTAGTAACAGACAGTGATTTGGACCGAGAGAGAGCCTCTGAGTATAACATCAGTGTGACGTGCTCTGATGAGGGCGTGCCCTCGCTCTCCAGCAGCGTCACTCTCACCTTACAGATATCAGATGTGAATGACAACGCGCCTGTCTTTGAGAGGAGCTCATATGAGGCCTACATTATAGAAAACAACACACCGGGCCTCTCTATATTCACAGTGAAAGCCAGAGACGCTGACTGGAAGCAGAATGCCCGTGTTTCTTACATACTGGAGGACTCCTCGGTTAACGGAGTGCCTGTCTCCTCATATGTGTCCGTTAGTGCTGATAGTGGAGTCATCCATGCAGTGCGCTCTTTTGATTACGAGCAGATCAAGGATTTCCAGTTCCGCGTAAAAGCGCAGGATGGAGGCTCCCCTCCTCTCAGTAGCAATGTGACTGTGAAAATAATGATCCAGGACCAGAATGACAACGCGCCTCAGGTTCTGTACCCAGTCCAGACTAGCAGCTCTCTGGTAGCTGAAATGGTTCCTCGTTCAGCAGATGTGGGCTATCTTGTGACTAAAGTGGTGGCTGTTGATGTGGACTCTGGACAGAATGCCTGGCTCTCATATAAACTGCAGAAAGCGACAGACAGGGCACTGTTTGAAGTGGGCTTACAGAATGGAGAAATAAGAACTATACGCCAAGTCAATGATAAAGATGTTGTGAAACAAAGGCTTGTTGTTGTAGTGGAGGACAATGGGCAGCCCTCTCGTTCAGCTACAGTCAATGTTAACGTGGCGGTGGCGGACAGTTTCCCTGAAGTGCTCTCGGAGTTCACTGACTTTACGCACGACAAGGAATACAATGACAACCTGACTCTTTACTTAGTCTTGGCTTTGGCTGTAGTCTCATTTTTGTTCATCACCTGTTTAGTGGTTATTATATCAGTGAAAATATACAGATGGAGACAGTCTCGCATACTCTATCATTCCAATCTCCCGGTTATTCCGTATTATCCACCGCGTTACGCAGACACTTTGGGGACAGGAACTCTACAGCACGTGTACAATTACGAGGTGTGCAGGACGACTGACTCCAGAAAGAGTGACTGTCAGTTCGCCAGACCCTGTAGTCAGAACGTACTGATAATGGACCCCAGTTCTACAGGGACGATGCAGCGGATGCAGACTAAACAGAACAACCCGGATGAGCCAGACTCGCCATTGGAGGTCTGTTATATTTAAATAATGAATTTTCCCCTAAAACTATATTTTTTATGTGTAATGCATTCTATAATTGTCTTTGACTGTTTTTAAATCGAGTCTTTACTTTTGGAAGCTTTCCGTGGACAGAAATGCTGTTCATTCCCCTGATGTGGCCAAATCAGCACCACTGAGATGTACAGCGGTGCTTTGCAAACAGGGAGCTTTGACATAGGAAATGGTGAATTGTATTGACGTCTTCACCATTGTCAAGATCATGCAAACATCTAATATAATAAGAATTAATTTCATAAATTTATATAAGTATTTGTGTATTTGTATAATAAACCACGCTACCATGCGTCCAGTTTTCTGAAGTCGTGTTCGGTTGTGATGTAGGCCTATAGTTTCATAAACGTTTTTCTTATTTGAGATTACTTGTACACATCCTGTGGTATCTATGTTTACAGTTGTTCATGTGTTAATATTGCCCACATGACTGGGTTGTGTAAAACATGATTGGGCTGTACATTCTATTTTGGAGACTCAACCCTTCCCAAACATTTTAGAATTGTTTATTTTTTAAGAATAGCTGAAGTTCAGTGCATTGAACTCAGAGGGACGCTGTTGGTCAGTCAGTGTGTTGCAGTTTTAGAACAGATTGGCAGCAGTACCTCCCCGTCATCTCGATATTTTACAGAGAGAAAGAGCCGCACGCAGAGCGCGCAGTCCGTGTTATAGAGAACACCAAGCTGCGATTCTTTTGTTCCAGCGATAAGGATTATTGGAAGACATTATTGTTATTTTCTGGATTTGTATGGTGGCTGTGGTTTAATGGTGAAGGGAAAATGTCGGACAGAACAATGACACGGCAAGTACTGTTGTTTATCTCGATCCTCTCTCTCAGTTCAGTGCACGGGCAGGTCAGTTACTCCATTCCAGAGGAAATGGCGAAAGGCTCTTTAGTCGGTAACATAGCGCAGGATTTGGGGTTGGATATAAAACGACTAAAATCAGGTAATGCTCGTGTTCACGTTGGAAACAGTGCAGAATGTATTGAGTTGAATAAAGAAAGGGGAGTTATCCTTATCAAAGAGAGAATAGACCGTGAGGTGATGTGCAGACAGACGACGCCTTGCGCACTACATTTTCAGATTATTATGGAGAACCCAATAGAATTTTATCAAGTCACAATTGAGATTACCGATATCAATGATAATGCTCCTGTTTTCAAAAAAGATGCAATGAAATTCGAAATAAGTGAATCAGCTGTGATCGGTGCTAAATTTGTATTGGAAAGAGCTTTTGATTCTGATATAGGAGCGAATGGACTACAAAGCTACTCCCTTAATCCAACCGAACATTTTATTTTAAAATTACAAGGTCAGGCTGATGGAAGTAAAAAGGTTGAGATGGTTTTGCAGAAGCCTTTAGATCGAGAGAAACAGGAGCAGATATCTTTAGTGTTAACCGCCCTCGATGGAGGTGAGCCTAAGATGTCTGGTACAGTGCAGATACACGTCACTGTGTTGGATGTAAATGACAATGCTCCGCTTTTTACGCAGGCAATATATAAGGCCAGTTTGGTGGAAAATTCACAGAGGGGTACACTATTAACTACAGTTCGTGCAACTGATATAGACAACGGATCAAACGGTTTAGTCACTTACTCAATATCAAGTAGTATCGATGGTATTTTAGATCTATTTGAAATAGATGAAAGCAATGGCGAGGTGCGTTTGATAGGCAAGGTCGACTATGAAACAGCTAAACATTACCAGATTGACATAGAAGCAAAGGATCAAGGCGGTCTTTCAGATTCCAGTAAATTAGTAGTGGACATTGCAGACGTTAACGACAACAACCCTTTGATTGACATGATGTCAACTTCTAAATCAATACCAGAAAATTCCCCTTCCCGGACTATTATCGCTGTAATGAGTGTCCACGACCCAGACTCTGATAATAACGGAGTCGTAAATTGTGTTTTAAGTGAAAACATTCCTTTCACCATTAAATCTACATCGAACGGCTTCTATAGCCTAGTAACTGACAGCGACTTGGACCGAGAGAGAGCCTCTGAGTATAACATCAGTGTGACGTGCTCTGATGAGGGCGTGCCCTCGCTCTCCAGCAGCGTCAATCTCACCTTACAGATATCAGATGTGAATGACAACGCGCCTGTCTTTGAGAGGAGCTCATATGAGGCCTACATTATAGAAAACAACACACCTGGCCTCTCTATATTCACTGTGAAAGCCAGAGACGCTGACTGGAACCAGAATGCCCGTGTTTCTTACATACTGGAGGACTCCTCGGTTAACGGAGTGCCTGTCTCCTCATATGTGTCCGTTAGTGCTGATGGTGGAGTCATCCATGCAGTTCGCTCTTTTGACTACGAGCAGATCAAGGATTTCCAATTCCGCGTAAAAGCGCAGGATGGAGGCTCCCCTCCACTCAGTAGCAATGTGACTGTGAAAATAATGATCCAGGACCAGAACGACAACGCACCTCAGGTTCTGTACCCAGTCCAGACTAGCAGCTCTCTGGTGGCTGAAATGGTACCTCGTTCAGCAGATGTTGGCTATCTTGTGACTAAAGTGGTGGCTGTTGATGTGGACTCTGGACAGAATGCCTGGCTCTCTTATAAACTGCATAAAGCGACAGACAGGGCGCTGTTTGAAGTGGGTTTACAGAATGGAGAAATAAGAACTATACGCCAAGTCAATGATAAAGATGCTGTGAAACAAAGGCTTGTTGTTGTAGTGGAGGACAATGGGCAGCCCTCTCGTTCAGCTACAGTCAATGTTAACGTGGCGGTGGCGGACAGCTTCCCTGAAGTGCTCTCGGAGTTCACTGACTTTACGCACGACATGGAATACAATGACAACCTGACTCTTTACTTAGTCTTGGCTTTGGCTGTAGTCTCATTTTTGTTCATCACCTGTTTAGTGGTTATTATATCAGTGAAAATATACAGATGGAGACAGTCTCGCATCCTCTATCATTCCAATCTCCCGGTTATTCCGTATTATCCACCGCGTTACGCAGACACTTTGGGGACAGGAACTCTACAGCACGTGTACAATTACGAGGTGTGCAGGACGACTGACTCCAGAAAGAGTGACTGTCAGTTCGCCAGACCCTGTAGTCAGAACGTACTGATAATGGACAGTTCTACAGGGACGATGCAGCGGATGCAGAACGAACAGAACATCCTGGATGAACCAGACTCGCAATTGGAGGTCTGTTACGTTTAAATAATTAATTTCCCCCTCAACGCTGTATTTGTATGTCTAATTTATTGTTTAATCGTGTTTAACTGTTTACAATCGAGTCTTTTATTTTGGAAACTGTCCATGTACATAAATTCTATTCATTCCACTGATGTTGTAAATTCATCAACAACTGACATGGATTGTTCGCTGTTATAAGAATTCAATTCCTAAATTTATATCAGTCATGTGTATAGATTGTATAGAATGCACACTAGCGTCCATACATCCGGTTTTCTATTCTGTCGTTTCAGCAACGTGTATCTTGTTGGAGATTGCTTGTCCACATCCTCTGGGATCTATGTTTACAGTTGTTCTAAATGTGTTAATATATTCCACATGACAGGGTTGGGTTAAACTTGATAGGACTATACTTTTGATTACGAGCAGATCAAGGATTTCCAGTTCCGCGCACGATTCCCCAATATAAATCTGTTATGTTTTAGTCATTAGATTTTCCGTAAAACTATATTTTTTCATCTGTATCCTATGTTTACATTTTATTTTGTATCGAGTCTGTCAGAAATGCTCTTCATTCCACTGATATGTGGCCATTTCAGAACCACTATCATGGACAGAGTTGCTTTGCAAAGAGTGTGAATTTCAAAGGGGGGCTTGTTGTCTCCCACAGTAGTCTAGTTTCACGCAACGTGCTTTTCGTTATACATTATTTGCCCATATCCCCCTGACATATTGGTTTACATTTGTCATCATGCATTGGCCTATATGTGTTGATTTCACCTAATAGTATTCTGTATTCTATTCTACGGATACTCAAACCTTCTCATATACAATATGTTTCGATTCGTTTATTGTTTTAAAGTAATCTGTAGTTCAGTGGATTGAACTCAGAGGGACGCTGTTGGTTAGTGTGTTGCAGTTTTAGAGCAGATTTGCAGCAGTACTTCCCCCATCATCTCGATATATTAAGAGAAAGAGAGAGCCGCACGCAGAGCGCCCAGTCCGGTTACAGAGAACACCGAGCACGGAGACTCCGATATTGGATTATTTTGTTCCAGAGAGACGGATTATTGGCAGAGAATTGTGCTATTTTCTGAACTTACTTTTAACGGAACACTGCAAATTGTTTAATGGATTATATGGTGTTTATGGTTTAATTGTGAAAAGGATATGTCGAACAGAACAATGATACGGCAAGTACTGTTGTTTATCTCGGTCCTCTCTCTCAGTTCAGTGCACGGGCAGGTCAGTTACTCCATTCCAGAGGAAATGGCGAAAGGCTCTTTAATCGGTAACATAGCGCAGGATTTGGGTTTAGATATCAAAAGACTGAAATCGGGTAAAGCTCGTATTTATACTGGAGACAGTGCAGAATACATCGAGTTGAATACAGAAAGGGGAGTGCTCTTTATCAAGGAAAGAATAGACCGTGAAGCGTTGTGTGGAGAGACGACGCCATGCGCTTTACACCATCAAATTCTACTTGAAAACCCATTGGAATTTTACAGCTTAACGATTGAGATCACAGACATCAATGATAATTCACCGGGTTTCAAAAATAATGAAATGGAATTCGAAATAAGTGAGTCATCACAGCCCGGAGCTAGGTTCGTTTTGGATAGAGCAGTTGATAATGACGTTGGTGTGAATGACCTGCAGAGCTACACCCTAAAACCAACCGATAATTTCATATTAAAATCACACATTTTACCTGACGGTGGTAAAAATGTGGAAATGGTCTTGCAGACGCCTCTAGACCGAGAGAAACAGGAGCAGATATCGCTGATTTTGACAGCAGTAGATGGAGGAGAGCCTCAGCTATCAGGAACAATGCGGATAATCATCACTGTACTAGACGCCAATGATAATGCACCTGTCTGTTCCCAAGCCGTTTACAAGGCCAGTGTAACCGAGAACGCGCCTAAAGGCACCATTGTGGCTACAGTAAGCGCGACTGATGCTGATCAAGACTCATACGGAAAAGTGACATATTCTATGTCAAACATCGTCGAAGGCGGTGCTGAATTATTTGAAGTTGATGATGATGACGGTGTAGTGAGTCTATTAGGAAATATTGATTACGAAAGAATGAAAAAATATCAAATTGACATTCAAGCAAGAGACGCCGGAGGACTCATAGATTCTTGCAAAGTAATCGTCGATGTTTCTGATTTAAATGATAACAAACCAATCATTAATATTATGTCTAAGACAAATGCAATATTCGAAGATTCTGTGTCTGGCACAGTTGTAACAATTATCAATGTTCAAGACTCAGACTCGGGTGATAATGGTAAAGTAGAGTGTTCCATAAATGAAAACATTCCATTTACAATTAAATCAACGTCGAATCATTTCTATAGCTTAGTAACTGACAGCGACTTGGACCGAGAGAGAGCCTCTGAGTATAACATCAGTGTGACGTGCTCTGATGAGGGCGTGCCCTCGCTCTCCAGCAGCGTCACTCTCACCTTACAGATATCAGATGTGAATGACAACGCGCCTGTCTTTGAGAGGAGCTCATATGAGGCCTACATTATAGAAAACAACACACCGGGCCTCTCTATATTCACAGTGAAAGCCAGAGACGCTGACTGGAACCAGAACGCCCGTGTTTCTTACATACTGGAGGACTCCTCGGTTAACGGAGTGCCCATCTCCTCATATGTGTCCGTTAGTGCTGATAGTGGAGTCATCCATGCAGTGCGCTCTTTTGACTACGAGCACATCAAGGATTTCCAGTTCCGCGTAAAAGCCCAGGATGGAGGCTCCCCTCCTCTCAGTAGCAATGTGACTGTGAAAATAATGATCCAGGACCAGAATGACAACGCGCCTCAGGTTCTGTACCCAGTCCAGACTAGCAGCTCTCTGGTGGCTGAAATTGTGCCTCGTTCAGCAGATGTGGGCTATCTTGTTACTAAAGTGGTGGCTGTTGATGTGGACTCTGGACAGAATGCTTGGCTCTCTTATAAACTGCAGAAAGCGACAGACAGGGCGCTATTTGAAGTGGGCTTGCAGAATGGGGAAATAAGAACTGTACGCCAAGTCAATGATAAAGATGCTGTGAAACAAAGGCTCACTGTTGTAGTGGAGGACAACGGGCAGCCCTCTCGTTCAGCTACAGTCAATGTTAACGTGGCGGTGGCGGACAGCTTCCCTGAAGTGCTCTCGGAGTTCACTGACTTTACGCACGAAAAGGAGTACAATGACAACCTTACTTTTTACTTAGTCTTGGCTTTGGCTGTAGTCTCATTTATGTTTATTACGTGTTTAGTGGTTATCATATCAGTGAAAATATACAGATGGAGACAGTCTCGCATCCTCTATCATTCCAATCTCCCGGTTATTCCGTATTATCCACCGCGTTACGCTGACACTTTGGGGACAGGAACTCTACAGCACGTGTACAATTACGAGGTGTGCAGGACGACTGACTCCAGAAAGAGTGACTGTCAGTTCGCCAGACCCTGTAGTCAGAACGTACTGATAATGGACCCCAGTTCTACAGGGACGATGCAGCGGATTCAGAACGAACAGAACATCCTGGATGAACCAGACTCCCCAATAGAGGTCTGTTATATTTGAGTCATTATCTTTTCCATAAAACTATATGTTTCATGTGTCTGTCTAAATGCATCGGCGATTTTATCTGTTTAAAATCTAGTCTGTTTCGTACCTGGGGACTTTCCACGGTCAGAAATGCTCTTCCTTCTACATGTGGGGCCATTTCAGCACCATGGTCATGGACAGCGGCTCTTGGCAAATAGCGTTTATTTCAATGCTTAGCAAATAGTTTCCTATTGTAGAATATTTTCATGCAACGTGTATTTTACTAGACCCTGTTTGTTAATATCTCACTGACTTTGTTTTGTCATATTTACATTGGCTTAGTTGTTGATATAAGAACAATACGGTAGTTTTTCGTTTGTAAACTGAAACCTTAAGTATGTTGTACTGTTTTTATTTCATGTAGTTTAGTGCATTGAACTCAGAGGGACGCTGTTGGTCAGTGTGTTACAATTTTAGAGCAGATTTGCAGCAGTACCTCCCCCATCATCTCGATATATTAGAGAGAGAAAGACCCGCACAGGGCACGCAGTCCGGGTTGGAGGGAACACTAACACGGTGACTCAGGACTGCGATTCTTTTGTTCAACCTTGGTGGATTTTGGGACCATTTTTTTACGTTTTGCACTGGAAACCAGTGGAATATTACAGACTTCTATACGGATTATAACGTTTGTGTTGTTTGATATCGCAGAGAAAATGTCGGACAGAACAATGACACGGCAAGTACTGTTGTTTATCTCGGTTCTCTCTCTCAGTTCAGTGAAGGGGCAGGTCAGTTACTCCATCCCAGAGGAAATGGCGAAAGGCTCTTTAGTCGGTAACATCGCGCAGGATTTGGGTTTAGATATCAAAAGACTGAAATCAGGTAAAGCTCGTATTTATACTGGAGACAGTGCAGAATACATCGAGTTGAATAAAGAAAGGGGAGTTCTCCTTATCAAAGAGAGAATAGACCGTGAAGCGCTCTGCGGACAGACTACACCTTGTGCACTGGATTTTCAGATTTCTCTTGAAAACCCGATGGAATTGTACCCGGTAACTGTTGAGATCACAGATATAAACGATAATGCTCCCAGTTTTAAAAAGGCTGAGAGAAGAGTGGAAATCAGTGAGTCGGCGGTGATAGGCTCTAAATTTGTGTTAGAGAAAGCAGTAGATCCAGACATTGGTTTAAACAGTCTCCAAACCTACTCGCTGAAACCCACAGACAATTTTATTCTGAAATTACATAGTCAGGCCGACGGAAGTAAAAAGGTAGAGATGGTTTTACAGAAACCTTTAGATAGAGAGAAACATGAGCATATGTCGCTGTTGTTAACTGCTTTGGATGGAGGCAAGCCTCAAATGTCTGGGACGATGCAGATACACGTAACCGTGTTAGATGCAAACGACAATGCGCCGGTTTTTACCAAAACAATTTATACGGCAACAATAACAGAGAATTCACAAAAAGGAACGGTTGTCACTACAGTTAGTGCTTCTGATGCAGACAAAGGCACAAATGGTGAAGTGTCCTATCTAATTTCGAATAGTATGGACAGTGGTTCAGAATTGTTTCATATGAATGCAGATGGGGATTTGATATTAGATGGCCCAATTGATTATGAAAAAGCCAGAAATTATCAGATTGATATAGAAGCAATAGACAATGGAGGCCTTTCAGACTCAAGTAAAATAATAATTGATGTTATTGACGTGAATGACAATAGTGCTCTTATTAATTTGATTTCCAAGTCCGGTTCAATACCAGAGGATTCCCGTCTGTACACAGTAATAGCTATGATGAGCGTGAACGACCCTGATTCAGAAAATAATGGTAAAGTTCACTGTGGCATAAATGAGAACGTCCCATTCACTATTAAATCAACATCTAACGCCTTTTACAGTCTAGTAACGGATAGCGACTTGGACCGAGAGAGGGCCTCTGAGTATAACATCAGTGTGACGTGCTCTGATGAGGGCGTGCCCTCGCTCTCCAGCAGCGTCACTCTCACCTTACAGATATCAGATGTGAATGACAACGCGCCTGTCTTTGAGAGGAGCTCATATGAGGCCTACATTATAGAAAACAACACACCGGGCCTCTCTATATTCACAGTGAAAGCCAGAGACGCTGACTGGAACCAGAATGCCCGTGTTTCTTACATACTGGAGGACTCCTCGGTTAACGGAGTGCCCGTTTCCTCATATGTGTCCGTTAGTGCTGACAGTGGAGTCATCCATGCAGTGCGCTCTTTTGATTACGAGCAGATCAAGGATTTCCAGTTCCGTCTAAAAGCGCAGGATGGAGGCTCCCCTCCTCTCAGTAGCAATGTGACTGTGAAAATAATGATCCAGGACCAGAATGACAACGCGCCTCAGGTTCTGTACCCAGTCCAGACTAGCAGCTCTCTGGTGGCTGAAATGGTGCCTCGTTCAGCAGATGTGGGCTATCTTGTCACTAAAGTGGTGGCTGTTGATGTGGACTCTGGACAGAATGCTTGGCTCTCGTATAAACTGCAGAAAGCGACAGACAGGGCGCTGTTTGAAGTGGGCTTACAGAATGGGGAAATAAGAACTATACGCCAAGTCAACGATAAAGATGTTGTGAAACAAAGGCTCACTGTTGTAGTGGAGGACAACGGGCAGCCCTCTCGTTCAGCCACAGTCAATGTTAACGTGGCAGTAGCGGACAGCTTCCCTGAAGTGCTCTCGGAGTTCACTGACTTTACACACGACAAGGAGTACAATGACAACCTGACTTTTTACTTAGTCTTGGCTTTGGCTGTAGTCTCATTTCTGTTCATCACATGTTTAGTGGTTATTATGTCAGTGAAAATATACAGATGGCGACAGTCTCGCATTCTCTATCATTCCAATCTCCCGGTTATTCCGTATTATCCACCGCGTTACGCAGACACTTTGGGGACAGGAACTCTACAGCACGTGTACAATTACGAGGTGTGCAGGACGACTGACTCCAGAAAGAGTGACTGTCAGTTCGCCAGACCCTGTAGTCAGAACGTACTGATAATGGACCCCAGTTCTACAGGGACGATGCAGCGGATGCAGAGAGAACAGAACATCCTGGATGAACCAGACTCCCCAATAGAGGTCTGTTATATTTAAATAATTTTTATTTTCCCTGAAACTGTATGTTTCATATACACTGCTCAAAAAAATAAAAGGAACACTAAAATAACACACCCTAGATCTGAATGAATAAAATATTCTTATTAAATACTTTTTTCTTTGCATAGTTGAATGTGCTGACAACAAAATCACACAAAAATTATCAATGGAAATCAAATTTATCAACCCATGGAGGTGTGGATTTGGTGTCACACTCAAAATTAAAGTGGAAAACCACACTACAGGCTGATCCAACTTTGATGTGATGTCCTTAAAACAAGTCAAAATGAGGCTCAGTAGTGTGTGTGGCCTCCACATGCCTGTATGACCTCCCTACAACGCCTGGGCATGCTCCTGATGAGGTGGCGGATGGTCTCCTGAGGGATCTCCTCCCAGACCTGGACTAAAGCATCCGCCAACTCCTGGACAGTCTGTGGTGCAACGTGGCGTTGGTGGATGGAGCGAGACATGATGTTCCAGATGTGCTCAATTGGATTCAGGTCTGGGGAACAGGCGGGCCAGTCCATAGCATCAATGCCTTCCTCTTGCAGGAACTGCTGACACACTCCAGCCACATGAGGTCTAGCATTGTCTTGCATTAGGAGGAACCCAGGGCCAACCGCACCAGCATATGGTCTCACAAGGGGTCTGAGGATCTCATCTCGGTACCTAATGACAGTCAGGCTACCTCTGGCGAGCACATGAAGGGCTGTGCGGCCCCCCAAAGAAATGCCACCCCACACCATGACTGACCCACCGCCAAACCGGTCATGCTGGAGGATGTTGCAGGCAGCAGAAAACGTTTTCCACGGCGTCTCCAGACTCTGTCACGTCTGTCACATGTGCTCAGTGTGAACCTGCTTTCATCTGTGAAGAGCACAGGGCGCCAGTGGCGAATTTGCCAATCTTGGTGTTCTCTGGCAAATGCCAAACATCCTGCACGGTGTTGGGATGTAAGCACAACTTCCACCTGTGGACATCGGGCCCTCATACCACCCTCATGGAGTCTATTTCTGACCGTTTGAACAGACACATGCACATTTGTGGCCTGCTGGAGGTCATTTTGCAGGGCTCTGGCAGTGCTCCTCCTTGCACAAAGGCGGAGGTAGCGGTCCTGCTGCTGGGTTGTTGCCCTCCTACGGCCTCCTCCACGTCTCCTGATGTACTGGCCTGTCTCCTGGTAGCGCCTCCATGCTCTGGACACTACGCTGACAGACACAGCAAACCTTCTTGCCACATCTCGCATTGATGTTCCATCCTGGATGAGCTGCACTACCTGAGCCACTTGTGTGGGTTGTAGACTCCGTCTCATGCTACCACTAGAGTGAAAGCACTGCCAGCATTCAAAAGTGACCAAAACATCAGCCAGGAAGCATAGGAACTGAGAAGTGGTCTGTGGTCCCCACCTGCAGAACCACTCCTTTATTGGGGGTGTCTTGCTAATTGCCTATAATTTCCACCTGTTGTCTATTCCATTTGCACAACAGCATGTGAAATTTATTGTCAATCAGTGTTGCTTCCTAAGTGGACAGTTTGATTTCACAGAAGTGTGATTGACTTGGAGTTAAATTGTGTTGTTTAAGTGTTCCCTTTATTTTTTTGAGCAGTGTATGTCTAATGTAGGCTATCGGTGATTTTATCTGTTTGAAATCAAGTCTGTGTACCTGGCAAGTTTCCATGGTCGTAAATGCTCCATATTCCACTAATATGTGGTCATTTCAGCACCACGGGGTTGGACAGCGGTGGTTTGCAAATAATCTGTATTTCAATCAGTGAGCCTGCAGTTTTCTAAAGTAGCAGTTTCACTCAACGTGTATTATCTTTAGACCTTGTTTGTTCACATCTCAATGACATATTGGTTTTCATTTATCATTAATACATTGGCCTGTTTGTGTTGTTAGCATAGTTGTACTGTGTTTTATAGTTTGGAGACTCAAACTTTCTCAAGTGTGTTCGAATATTTTTTTTTTCAGTATATCTGTAGTTCAGTGGGTTGAACTCATAGGGACGCTGTTGGTTAGTGTGTTGCAGCTTCATAGCAAATGTGTCGCAGTACTTCCCCCATCATCTCGATATATTAGACAGAGACAGAGCGGCACACAGAGCGCACAGTCCGGTTTACAGAGAACACTAATACCAAGATACAGAGCTGCCATTCTCTTGTTCCAAAATGTTTCATTGTTGAGTCGTTTACCTTTGATGTTTTGAACTAGAAACGAATGCAATATTACTGACTTCTTTACGGATTTATAACCTGCTTGTTGTTTCATGGTGAAGTGAAAATATCGGACAGAACAATGACACGGCAAGTACTGTGGTTTATCTCAGTTCTCTCTCTCAGTTCAGTGCACGGGCAGGTCAGTTACTCCATTCCGGAGGAAATGGCGACAGGCTCTTTAATCGGTAACATAGCGCAGGATTTGGGTTTAGATATCAAAAGACTGAAATCAGGTAAAGCTCGTATTTATACTGGAGACAGCGCAGAATACATCGAGTTGAATAAAGAAAGGGGAGTTCTCCTTATCAGAGAGAGAATAGACCGTGAAGCGCTCTGTGGACAGACGACGCCTTGCGCACTGCATTTTCAAATTATTTTAGAAAATCCCATGGAATTCTTTCGAGTAACTGTTGAGATTACAGATGTAAACGATAATTCTCCTAGTTTTAAAAAGAACGAGAGACGTTTTGAAATTAGTGAAACCGCTGTTACTGGCTCTACGTTTATGCTGGAGAGGGCGATGGATCCTGACGTTGACGTTAACGGTCTCCAGACCTACATCCTTAAACCCACTGCTAATTTTCAGTTAAAACTAAAAAATCAACCTGACGGGAGTAAAAAAGTAGAGATGGTTTTACAGAAACCTTTAGATCGAGAGAAACAGGAGCAGATATCTTTAGTCTTAACCGCCCTTGATGGAGGTGAGCCTCAGTTGTCTGGAACAGTGCAGATACACGTCATTGTATTAGATGCGAACGACAATGCCCCGATTTTTACGCAGGAGATATACAAAGCAACCGTTGTTGAAAATTCTCCGAAAGGAACCTTGATGGCAAAAGTCAGCGCATCTGACGCGGATAAAGGATCAAATAGTCTCGTTAGCTATTCTTTGTCCAGCAGTACTGATCTGTTTGAGTTAGACAGCGACAGTGGTGAACTTAGACTCATTGGTCAAATCGATTATGAAAAAGCTAAACATTATCAAATGTTTATTGAGGCAATGGATGAGGGAGGACTATCCGATTCGAGTAAAATAATCATCGATATTATTGACGTCAACGACAACAGTCCCGTTATTAATATAATGTCAAAGTCTAGGTAAATAGCTGAGGACTCAAGCCCAAATATGGTTATAGCTATGATCAACGTTAACGATCCGGACTCTGACCACAACGGTCAGGTAAACTGTGGGATAAATGAAAATATTCCCTTCACCATTAAATCTACATCTAATAGATTCTATAGCCTTGTGACTGACAGTGACTTGGACCGAGAGAGAGTCTCTGAGTATAACATCAGTGTGACGTGCTCTGATGAGGGCGTGCCCTCGCTCTCCAGCAGCGTCACTCTCACCTTACAGATATCAGATGTGAATGACAACGCGCCTGTCTTTGAGAGGAGCTCATATGAGGCCTACATTATAGAAAACAACACACCGGGCCTCTCTATATTCACAGTGAAAGCTAGAGACGTTGACTGGAACCAAAATGCCCGTGTTTCTTACATACTGGAGGACTCCTCGGCTAACGGAGTGCCCGTTTCCTCATATGTGTCCGTTAGTGCTGATAGTGGAGTCATCCATGCAGTGCGCTCTTTTGACTACGAGCACATCAAGGACTTCCAGTTCCGCGTAAAAGCGCAGGATGGAGGCTCCCCTCCACTCAGTAGCAATGTGACTGTGAAAATAATGATCCAGGACCAGAATGACAACGCGCCTCAGGTTCTTTACCCAGTCCAGACTAGCAGCTCTCTGGTGGCTGAAATGGTGCCTCGTTCAGCAGATGTTGGCTATCTTGTGACTAAAGTGGTGGCTGTTGATCTGGACTCTGGACAGAATGCTTGGCTCTCGTACAAACTACAGAAAGTGACAGACCGAGCGCTGTTTGAAGTGGGCTTACAGAATGGGGAAATAAGAACTATACGCCAAGTCAATGACAAAGATGCTGTGAAACAAAGGCTCGCTGTTGTAGTGGAGGACAACGGGCAGCCCTCTCGTTCAGCTATAGTCAATGTTAACGTGGCGGTGGCGGACAGCTTCCCTGAAGTGCTCTCGGAGTTCACTGACTTTACGCACGACAAGGAGTACAATGACAACCTGACTTTTTACTTAGTCTTGGCTTTGGCTGTAGTCTCATTTCTGTTCATCACGTGTTTAGTGGTTATTATATCAGTGAAAATATACAGATGGAGACAGTCTCGTGTCCTCTATCATTCCAATCTCCCGGTTATTCCGTATTATCCACCACGTTACGCAGACACTTTGGGGACTGGAACTCTACAGCACGTGTACAATTACGAGGTGTGCAGGACGACTGACTCCAGAAAGAGTGACTGTCAGTTCGCCAGACCCTGTAGTCAGAACGTACTGATAATGGACCCCAGTTCTACAGGGACGATGCAGCGGATGCAGAACGAGAAGAACATCCTGGATGAACCAGACTCCCCACTAGAGGTTGGTGTTAATTAAAATTATTTGTACCATTTACTCAAGTGTTCTTGGTAACAGCCTTTTCGATGGTCTGAAATTCGTCATATGCCGGTTGCATTTTCAGATCGCCTACTCGTGTCCTTCTCAGCACCAGGGCTGTGGACAGCGCCGCTTTTCTTTCATTGCGCTCCAGTGAGATTTTCATTCAAACGTCAAAGTGTGATGTAGAACTAAAGTCAGAGAAGGTTCCCACTGCATAATTCACATCTACACGAGTGTGTCAATATTTTCCCGCTTGTCTAGAACTATTTAAATCTATTTTGAGCAACGACTGATAGGCCTATGTACTTGCAGTGTGTTATGTTGGTGACATGATTCAAGTGAAGACGTGTTGCTGTTTGACTCCGTGGTAACATTCAATCGCCCTACCTCACTCACATTCATCTCATCATACTCCTCTGATGTAGTGTGTTATCATTTATTTTAGATTCTGCATTAGCTTCTTGTTTAATATTTCATGTAATTTGCTTGCCATAGGATATGCTCTATATCATCGACGGTATCCTTATGTAATACATGTATCACTAGCCACTTTATACTATACTATGCCACTTTGTTTACATACTCATCTCATTTGTACATACTGTACCCGATACCATCTACTGTATCTTGCCTATGCTGCTCTGTACCATCACTCATTCATATATCCTTATGTACATATTCTTTATCCCCTCACACTGTGTACAAGACAGTAGTTTTGGAATTGTTAGTTAGATTACTTGTTATTACTGCATTGTCGGAACTAGAAGCACAAGCATTTCGCTACACTCGCATTAACATCTGCTAACCATGTGTATGTGACAAATAAAATTTGATTTGATTTGATTTGATTTGATTTGATTTGATGTTACTTTAACTTAATAGAAAGCTGAAGCATTTCAGAGTATATATGGCAGTCGATTTCAATTGACAGTGATGAGAATTAAGGTCGTGTACTGTTTGATATTTTCTGTCAGTGGGCTAATTTAAACTTGAAATTGCCATTGTTGACTGGAAATACCTCTACATTTTCTTGAATTCATTTTGTGTAGTTCATTGCATTGAACTCAGAGGGCCGCTGTTGGTCAGTGTGTTGCAGTTTTAGAGCAGATTTGCAGCAGTACCTCCCCCCCGTCATCTCGATATGTTAGAGAGAGAAAGAGCCCCACGCAGAGCGCACAGTCCGGGTTATAGAGAACACTAAGCACGGAGACAGCAGCCTGAGATTCTTTTGTTCCAGAATTGTGCATTTCTTTGTCAATTACCTTTGATGTTTTCAACTGGAAAACGAATGGAATATTGCAGTCTGTTTTACGGATTATAACCTGCTTGTGGTTTCATGGTGAAGGGAAAATGTCGGACAGAACAATGACACGGCAAGTACTGTTGTTTATCTCAGTCCTCTCTCTCAGTTCAGTGCACGGGCAGGTCAGTTACTCCATTCCAGAGGAAATGGCGACAGGCTCTTTAGTCGGTAACATAGCGCAGGATTTGGGTTTAGATATAAAAAGATTGAAATCAGGTAAAGCTCGTATTTATACTGGAGACAGCGCAGAATACATCGAGTTGAATAAAGAAAGGGGAGTTCTCCTTATCAGAGAGAAAATAGACCGTGAAGCTCTCTGCGGACAGACGACGCCTTGCGCCCTTGATTTTCAAATGATTTTAGAGAATCCAATGGAATTATATACAATAACGATTGAGATCACAGATATAAACGATAACGCTCCCAGTTTTGGAAAAAGTGAAATGAAATTTGAGATTAGTGAAATTGCAGGTACCGGAGCCAGATTTATGCTGGAGAGGGCAGTGGATTCTGATGTTGGTGTTAACGGTCTTCAAACCTACGCCCTTAAACCCACTGATCATTTTAAATTACAACTGAA
>NC_092160.1:6795000-6800000 GCF_045791955.1 Oncorhynchus clarkii lewisi | reverse complement strand
TCCCTGGTAGGGGAGGAGGGGGAGGGGGGCCGGGCATCCCTGGTAGGGGAGGAGGGGGGCCAGGCATCCCTGGTAGGGGTGGTGGCGGAGGGGGGCCAGGCATCCCTGGTAGGGGTGGTGGCGGAGGGGGGCTGGGCATCCCTGGTAGAGGTGGTGGCGGAGGGGGGCCAGGCATCCCTGGTAGGGGAGGAGAGAGGAATGTTTGTCCAGGTAGGGGTGGAGGAGGGGGCACGGGCATCCTAACTTGCCCTGGGAGAGGGGGGGCAGTGGGAGGAGCAGGGCCAACTGGGACATGGACCGTGACAACTCTGGTCTTGGCCTCCTCCAGATCCTTATTGAGCGTCTCTATCTGGAGAGTGAGAGAGAGGGACGGATAGAAAAGAGAGAGAAACATATACTAGTTAGAGGAAATTTTACTTTACTGTATGAAAGCACCATACTACTAAACCATGAGAGAGGACATTTTCTGTCTTTCTAAATTAGTGTGTGTGTCTGCCAACATGTTCTTGTGACTGAGGGACAGAGAATTGCTCCTCACTGAACTCTGGCTGTCCTTATGGGCATTCAGACAGATGAAGGGCTGGCGCACAGCCTCAAATGGGGGGAAAGTGAGAGACATGTGAATAGTGTTGTCGCGATACCGTCGCGATACTCCATACCGTCACGACACCAGAAGTCAGAGAATGGCACTTGATCCAGACAGATGAATTCAGCTACTGCTCTGTTCAAAGCATGGGCGTCTTCTGAGTTCAATATCATTACATTTCAAAATTGTTCAAAAGGACTACACAAATCCTACAATTAATTTCACTTTGTTTCTACCAATCTAACTAGAAAACAACAATAGTAATACTTTAATTTATCTATTGATAAAGTGGGTAAATCAAGTTGTAGACTAGGCCTAGTCACATTACAGGTGAATGCGTATTATTCAATAGGTGAGTTGAGCTGGTTTTAGCTGATTTCACGGGGCTACACATGACAAACAATCCCTTCTGTTTACGACTTATTTTAATAGCAACTGCTAAGAGAACATATTTTATTGAACAGATCAACAGCATTGGCATAGAAGGAGCAATCGCTTCTTTTAGAAAAGTGTGCGCCGTGTCAAAGAAAGTAACGACGTCAGCCGTGAGGCAGAATGCGGCTGTGGAATCTACTGGATAACGTTTTTGGTGACAATCAGCATATTTTGCTTTTACGGTTTGCATATTATCACAAAGTACCAGGGTAGAGTGAACTGATGTTGCTTCAGCTGTAAGCTAGCAGGGAAAGTTATCCTACAATTAAAAAGGTGGAAGCTACCGGTGTCTTGCTTTGTAAAAGTGTTCTAGCCTGTATGGACATTGTTCTGCGACAACAGTAATGAACAGTTTCAACACTCCTACATACTGTCGGTGCATTATTCCAGTGTGTTAACGTCCGCGCAGCATCAGTGGGGAGATAACAACGCAGGCCAGACTTTGCTCTTCGAGCTATAAAAAGGGGCTGAGCTGATGGACTTGATCCTCTCCATTTCAGTGTGCCGTGCAACACTACATGGGAAGACACTGAAGGGGCTGCGTCTCAAACGGGGGGGGGGGGGGGTGAATGATCTGTTGACGACAGGGTCTTTGATACGTGTGGTGATGTGGGGACGTACTGTTGGACGTGCGTGAGAGACCATGAGATGATTCTGCTGGCCTCAGCCTGCTGGGGAAGGAACCTGTCCGTCCATCAGACACACTTCCGTGGACACACACACAGTGATGTGTGCAGACGTGTGTGTGTGTGTGTGTGTGTGTGTGTGTGTGTGTGTGTGTAGAACATGTCAGATGAGCTGTTCAGTACATGCTCTGTGTCACTATGAGGCAGGGTGCAACTGGTGGAGAACTGGGACTCACATTTATCCTCCCCCCTCCCTTCATCTTCCTTCCTCCCTCCCTCCCTTCATCCTCCTCCTCCTCCTCTAACCTCCCATCTCTCTGTGTGTCAGTTGAGTCTAACACTTTTTGAGCTACTTGCCGCTGAAGCCCTCAGTATTTTCTCCTTTGTTGGTATTGGTGAAGGGGAGTTTAGAGAGCTCTATTCCACTCTTCAATGGTAGAGTAGCGGAAGTTGGAGCTCTGGTTTCCTGAGTGTGTGCGCATGTGTATCCGTGTGTGTGTGTGAGCACATGCGTATCCGTATGTGTGTGTGTGTGTGTGAGCACAAGCGTATCCGTGTGTGTGTGTGTGTGTGTGAGCACAAGCGTATCCGTGTGTGTGTGTGTGTGTGAGCACATGCGTATCCGTGTGTGTGTGTGTGAGCACATGCGTATCCGTGTGTGTGTGTGTGTGAGCACATGCGTATCCGTGTGTGTGTGTGAGCACATGCGTATCCGTGTGTGTGTGTGTGTGTGTGTGTGTGTGTGTGTGTGTGTGAGCACATGCGTATCCGTGTGTGTGTGTGTGTGTGTGTGTGAGCACATGCGTATCCGTGTGTGTGTGTGTGTGAGCACATGCGTATCCGTATGTGTGTGTGTGTGTGAGCACATGCGTATCCGTGTGTGTGTGAGCACATGCGTATCCGTGTGTGTGTGCGTGTGTGAGCACATGAGTATCAGTGTGTGTGTGTGTGTGTGTGTGAGCACATGCGTATCCGTGTGTGTGTGTGTGTGAGCACATGAGTATCCGTGTGTGTGTGTGAGCACATGCGTATCCGTGTGTGTGTGTGTGTGTGAGCACATGCGTATCCGTGTGTGTGTGTGTGTGTGAGAGCACATGCGTATCCGTGTGTGTGTGTGTGTGTGTGAGCACATGCGTATCCGTGTGTGTGTGTGTGTGTGTATGAGCACATGCGTATCCATGTGTGTGTGTGTGTGTGTGTGTGTGTGTGTGTGTGAGCACATGCATATCCGTGTGTGTGTGTGTGTGTGTGTGTGTGTGAGAGCACATGCGTATCCGTGTGTGTGTGTGTGTGTGTGTGAGCACATGCGTATCCGTGTGTGTGTGTGTGTGAGCACATGAGTATCCGTGTGTGTGTGTGAGCACATGCGTATCCGTGTGAGTGTGTGTGTGTGTGTGTGTGAGCACATGCGTATCCGTGTGTGTGTGTGTGTGTGAGAGCACATGCGTATCCGTGTGTGTGTGTGTGTGTGTGTGAGAGCACATGCGTATCCGTGTGTGTGTGTGAGCACATGCGTATCCGTGTGTGTGTGTGAGCACATGCGTATCCGTGTGTGTGTGTGAGCACATGCGTATCCGTGTGTGTGTGTGTGTGTGTGAGCGCACGCGTACCAGTTCTTTGAACGTGTTGATCTGTCCCAGTAAGGTCTGATTCTCGCTCTCTCTCGCCTGCTTCTCAGAGCCCAGAATCTCCTTCTCAGTGGCCAGCTCCTGGACTCTCTGTTCATAGTCTCCCTCCATCTTCTTCAGCTCCGCCTGCAGCTCATGGCGCGCCGTCAGCTCTGCGTTCAGCTACGGGGAAGAGAGCGCAGCAGAGTCAGGCCACAACATGTGTACAGAGGCTTATTAAAAATGGCACAGAGCTCAATGTCAAGTTATTGAGCAACGTGAGTTTACAGGGTTAAAACACAAAACAAGAGTCCAATGAAAATAACAAAAAACACACATTCTCAAATATACTTTCACACACACAGCTGGTTTGGTGTTTCATTTGCAGATACTAGTTTCCCTCATCTTACGGACAGCTTTCTGACAGTCTCATCCCTAATCCTTCCAGTAAGAGTCTGTCAGCAACTACCCTATCAAACAATGTGTGTGTGTGTATCGTCAGTGGCAGACACTGAGTGTGGTAGTCCATATTACCATGGAATAGGTATGATTATGTGGGTTTCAGCGTGTGAACGTGTGTGTGTGTTTGTGTGTGTACGTGTGATGGAGATAGTTTCAGCTCACTCTTTGCAATTACCCTGTCAGACTTATTTGTTGTGTGTGTGCGCGCGTGTTAGTGTGTGTTCTCCATCAGGAAGCGGTCAGGCATGTGTGTATTCATTCTCCTCTTCCTCATTTAGACTGGTAGTTGTGTGTCAGGGAGAGGTGAGTTCGGAGAGAATCTCATTACAATCCTGTGTGTGTGTGTGTGTGTGTGTGCATTTCACCTTCTTCTCCAGCTCTATGGCCTTGGCCTCACTGCTCTGCACCTTGGTCTTGTCCACCATGTTGTCTGTGGGGAGACGGAGCGAGGGATGAAAGGGAGAGAGGAGGGGCAAGAGTGCGCTTCAGGCAGACCTGATCACGTCTCAGAGATGAGGCATTGTGCCCTTCAGTCTGGCGCTCGTTCACACACACACACACACACACACACACACACACACACACACACACGGCGCCCTTCACTCTGCCTGCGTGTCCATCAGTCTGCCATTCTTTATCACACACCTCAAAGTCTAGATCTGTGAGTCGATTGCCCAGGCATCTCATTATGTAGTCTGATCCGATCTGTGGGGAGCGGTCACTACCCATCTATACACCGACAGACACCCACAGAGACACCCACAGAGACACCCACAGAGACACCCACATCTGCCAGGAAAAACGAATCTTCTATTCTCTCACACTTTATTCTATTCATCTTTCCCACATTTTCCTTCGGTTTTCCATTTTCAACCCCGTCTAAAGAAACTGAACGGAGGAACAGCCCCAGGAGACGGAGCTTGGGCTGGCACAACTACCGTATCATTTTGGAAATGACGATTATGGATGAAGACCGTCGTGAAAATAAAATAACAGTCATGAGCGTAGTCCAAAAAATTTTTTTTAAGGAACCATTTTGTGAGAGTGTGTGTGTGTGTGTGTGGAACGAACTGCTGACCGAAGACAGGACGCCCGGGCATTTGTGCGCTTGAGTCCATTTCCGCGGTTACATGGACTCCTTACAACGTGATGAAACTTTGGTGTTTCTCCCTGCCGAAACAAGCAAGTATTTCTAGCAAAGGAGTCTATGGTTGCCTAGGCAACAACCCCCTTCCAGCAGCAGCACATGCATGTGCGTAAAAAATTAAAAAAAAATCTAAAATC